>NC_133403.1:36158995-36346434 GCF_047511655.1 Castor canadensis | reverse complement strand
CCTGGATTCCTGACTCACAGAGTCATAAGAAATAATAAATTTTGTTGTTTACAATCTTGACATTTTGAGCTGACTTGTTACACAGCAGTAGCTAGCTGCTACATTTTCCCCTGGTGGGGGAAAATCCCAGATACACATCTATCCCAGCAGCTCATGTTTATTGAGCACCTATACTATGCCAGGCTTTGTGCTATGAATTTTTTTTTTTTTAGTATCTTATCAACCTCACAAAAAACTCAGTGAGATAGGCATTTATGTCCATTTTCAAATGAGCATCATGGAGTTTTACAGTGAATGTGACTTGCCCAAGACACGCAGTTACTGATGTGCTAGAGCAAGTTCTTGAACCCAGGACCATGGGTCATGCAACCATGAGCCTCTTTCCTCCATGGACTTTTCCTGTATAAGCTTGGAGGTGGGGCGGGAGAAGGGTGATCATATTTTGGGTTAAATGCTGGATCTGTTGCAAGACTAATCTGTGGCTGGCAGAGAGCACAGAGCTAAGGGGAAGCTTTTCAAAGGGTAACTATGGCTATTCAATGCCCCTCAGACACAGGGTTCTACAACTTGCTCCATGAAAGTCAGTCCTGCCTCCTCCCTGCCAGATAGACTTGGGTCATGGCTTCCTTCTCCAATTTCCCCATCTGTAAAATAAGAACAGAGTTTTCCTCACATTTCCAGATTTGTGAATTCAGCAAACCACCAAACCTATTACACAGTCATTCTGTAAACCATCTCACATTTGTAGCTTAAATAAGCCTTATCCTAAGCTATAAAAATTGTTGACCTGAGGGTTTAATGTGCTGGTTGTAATGTGTTTTGGATGATATACCTAAGAACAAATGCATAGGTTTTTAAATGCTTGCCTGTTGCTACCTCTAGTCACCCCAAATACCACTGTGTGGTGTGGGGACAACTTTGTAGGCTTGCTCCCGGTCATCTTACAGTTTTGAGGGAGGACCAAGATTTGGGCAGAGGTGTAGGATTCAGGATAGGGTGTCACTAACCTGCCAATGGGACCCTGAAGGTGCTCTTTGAGGTTTTGTCCCTCACTGATCCACACTTTATTTGTGAGGAAAGAGGAAGATGGGGTTTCTGATGTCTCCATAGCACCTCAAAGCAGGTCAGGGGGTTCCACATCAGTGAAAGTCAAGGTCAAGAGAGAGACAGGGAGAAGGATGGTGAGCAAGCTGAGAAGATGGCACTCAACCCCGTTGTGTTACTCTTTCCTTCTGGAGCACATGGTATTTTCTGTCCCTGGATTGAGTCTTGACTGGCCGATGGAGAAGGTTCCCTTTGGGGTTGTTCTACTGTTCATCGGGTAAGTGCAGGCAGAGGACAAGGCTGTGGGTGGCTTTCATTCCATTTCTTCAGCTTCTGACTGGGTGGCCTCTTATGTCCTTTTCAGTGCCAGCTACACAGAGTGGAGAGAATGCTGAATAGAGAGAAAATAGCAGTCCCCAACCACCGCCACCACCATCATCAACATCTTAGAAGTGTCATTCATTGAATGCCTATGCGTGTGACATGGTTTAACTCACTTGACTGAAATCCATAGCCCACTCGTCTTCCATTCTACAGATGAGAAAACTAAAGTTTAAAGACGGCAAGTCCCTTGCTCAGGGTTTTTCCCCTGTGAGTGCCTGGGACAATATGACATTGAACCTGTCCCTTCCTCTCTCTGGTCTCAGTGGTCCATTCTGTAGAACGGACCACATTGATGGTGGTTTAGGGAACTGGTTTTTGAATTGCGAACTCTTTTTTCCAGTGAAGCTGGTCAGAAAGTCTAGTCCATCAACAAGAGGCAGTGAGATTGCCCTGCCGATGTAGAGGAAAGGAGAAGGATATGGAGTCCATTACAAACCAGAGGACCAGTGTTTCTCTCCTGGCATTTCCTAGCTTTGACATTTCAGAGAATGCAGTCCCTGGACACCTGAAAGGTGTGGAGGTGTAGTTCTTGGTACCACTGTCCAAGTGAGCAAATGTCGTCAATTGTGGGCTTAGTTTATTGCTCATTCTTCCAACATCTTGGGTTCTTATCTACCGTGTACCTAGCCTGATGCAGGGCATGAGTGAGAAAAGAGATGTCTTTTCTCAGATTTTGCACTTTTGGGGGAAAACAGGGTGGGGAGGAGAAACAAGCTCATGGGTATTACAGTGCTGACTGGTAACTATTTTATAAGTAATGACTTCCCCACTTCTCTCCCCAGCATCTAAGCCTTTCCCTGTCTCTGTGATTAACCGTTTCACCAGCTGGTTTGCTTGTATCCCCTCTCTGTCATATATCCTTACTGAATAAGTCTCACTTATTCTTACGATGGCTGTGTTAGCCAGCTGCCAGTCACCATAACAAAGTACCTGAGATAACCCACTCATAAAGAGAAAAGGGATTTTTTGGCTCAGAGTTTTGGAGGTTCTAGTCCATGACAGATTTGCCCTGTTGCTTTGGACCTGTGGCCATGCACCATGTCATGGCAGGAGCTCATGGTGAAACAAAACCACTCACCTCCAGGCCTGGAGGCAAAAGAGAGAAGAGGAAGAGCTGGGGTTTCACTGTCCCCTTTGAGGGCATATTGCCAATGACCTGAAAATCTCCCACTAAGCCCCACCTCTTAAGGTTTTCTCACCCTCACAATAGCGCTACCCTGAAGATCAAGCTTTTTAATACAAGGGCATTAGAGGACATTTAAGATACAGACTGTTAGCAGTGAGAAACCCAAAAGTATGGGTAAGAAAAATGTTTCCCAAAGTGGTTGTCATAAAAATCTAGCTGGAAGTTCTGAGTCTACAACCCTGCCTGGGATGCCTCAAGGGTAGACCTGGACAAGCACAGAAGCCTGGGCATGTATGCACTGGGCCTTAAAGACAGTTGGGTTCCCACAGGTCCTATTTTACCTGATACTCACATTATAAATCCAGTTTCCTTTTGGTTAGCATTTGTTTAGACTACTTTTTTTCTAACCTTTAGTATTTTTTTTCTTGGCAGCACTGTGGTTTGAACTCAGGGCCACCAGTTTTTATATTTGGTTTTTTCAAGATAGGGTCTCTCAAACTATTTGCCTAGGTCTGGCTTTGAACCGCAATCCTCCTGATCTCTGCCTCTTGAGAAGCTGGGATTACAGGCGTGAGAGGCTGGCTCCTGGCTAATCTTTAATTTTTAACTTTGGTGTTAATTCACATGTACCCAAGGAGGGAAAAAAAATATGGTTAATAGTTTTGCAAAACTATTTCACTCCCAACGTCTCTGTCTTTTCACTAAAGTGTCTAATTCCCTTTATGATTAATGTGATTACAGATTAGTTTGGATTTATGTCTATTTTCTAATTCTGAGATCTCTATTTATACATTTTTTTAAAGACTTTATTTACTTTTAGAGCAGTTTTAGGTTCCCAGTAAAATTCAGAGGAAGGCACAGAGATTTGTTTCATCTACTTCCTCCCCACACATGCTCCACTTCCCCCATTTTTCATGTCCCCTGCCAGAGTAAGTTAGAAATCACAAACTTTCACTGACACATCATTGTCACCCCAAACCCATAGCTGACATCAGGGTTCACCCTTGGTGTCGTACATTCTAGGGTTTGGACAAAGGCACAGTGACATGCATTCACCAATATAGGATCACGCCTAGAAGTTTCACTGCCCTAAAGACTCTCGATGCTCTGCCTATTCAGCCCTCCCTCCTTCCAACCCCTGGCAACCATTCATCTTTTTATTACTATTATTATTTTTCATTTCCATAGTTTTACCTTTTCCAAAATCCCCCACAGTTGGAGGCACTCAGTGTGCAAACTCTTCTGATTAGTCATTTTCAATTAGTAAGACACACTTAAGTCTCCTTAATGTTTTTTTGTGGCTCTATAGTTCATTCCTTTTCAGTGCTGAGGAATATTCCATTGCCTGGAATATTATAAATAAACTCTCATTTATTTATCCGATCCTCACCTGCTGGGAGACATCTTGATTGCGTCCCACTCTTGTCAGTTCCCAGTAAAGCAGTTATACACAACCATGTGCAGGTTTTTGTGTGGACATAGGTTTTCAGTTTCTTAGAGTAAATCCTAAGTAACAGAAGTACTGGATTGTACAGAAAAAGTGTGATTCGTTTTGGAGGAAGCCACTAAAGTGTCTTCCAAAGTGGCTGCACCGTTTTTGTATTCCCTTCAATGACTTCTACTCACATTTCCATGTTTTTCTTTTTGTCTTTGCCTCTTTCTTTGTCCTTTTCTCTTTTGCATAAAGGCAAATAGCATTTTCTTTCCCTCTTCCTCTCTACCCACCTTTTTGCTTCTCATTGTTTAGAAGTTTTAGGTTCCATTGGTGCTCTTTACACGCATACCTTAAATTCCCTGTAGTCAGTACAAGAATTCATTTAGCCTCTTCCCGAGCAAAGTCAGTTCCTGAGAACACTTAGCTTCCCACTGTTCTCTTTCCAGAATTCCTATTACTTTTGTAGGATCTAGACTCAAGTCTCTACCTTACCCTCTTTTTCTGTGTTGACTGGACTTCACCTTCCTGATTCTGAGAGTTTTTCTTCTTAGACTCTTCACCTTATATCTTCCTTGGAGGGTTGGTAGATAGCCATTTTTTCTTTTAAACGTATTTTTATTAACATATATTAATTATACAAAGGGGTTTCATTATGATATGTCCATATGTGCATATGATGTATTTTGATCAAACCCCCTTATATTACTCTTTCTTATCTCCCCTTTAAATTTTTTTTTTTTTTGGCACTGGAGTTTGCACTCGGGGCCTCCTGCTTGCTAAGCAGGCACTCTACCATTTGAGCCACAGTCATTAGCTCTTTTTAAACACTTTTTCACAGGTTTGTTGGATGATCAGAAATAATATAAATGAGGCCAAATTGTCCAGGCCATCCACACATTGATCCTAGAATCTTGTAGAAGGTGGAGAAATACAAGCATTATGGAAGGACACTGGGTCCTTTCGTTTTCCTGCCCTTCTTCATTTGGCCATTTTGGATATGATCTTTATTTTACAATCACATCTACTTCCGTCTCACTCTGTCCAGTCCACAGAGTCTGATGGAGAGTCCCATTCTCTTTGCTCTGCCTTTTTTATTCCCTTCTGTTTCTGTCTTTGACCCTTTCTCCACATCTGTCTCTCCCACAACCTGGTCTGCCCTCCTGACAGTCAGGATTTCTGTGTTGCTCCATCTATCTCTCTGTCGCTACATGTCTTTGTTTTTCTCATCTCCGGTTCTGTCCCTTCTCTCAATCTCTTTCTATCTCTCTTTCTGTCTCTCTTTTTCTCCATCTCTGTCTCTCTCTTCCTCTATGTCCATGTCTCTTCCTGGTCATTCATCTCTCAGCCCCAGCCCTTTCTGGCTCTCTCTCCTTCCTTTGGCCTCCCCTGCCCATCCATCTCTTTGAACCTGACAGAGACTCATTGTCTAGCCTCTTATGTCTGCCTTCATCAGTTTTCCCTAAGTCTCTCTGTCTCGTCATCTGCCACTGTTTCTTTCATTTTTTGCTCCTCTATTATTCATCTCTGGTCCCCTGCTCTGTTTCCTTGTCTCTTGTCTCCATCGTCACCTTCCTCTGTGCTTTCTTCTTCTCTGTTTCCCTGCATCCTCTTTGCACATCAGGCCCAGCCACAGCCCAGGGTCTCCCGGCCCCAGGAAGCCAGCCAGAGTCTGTGAAGCTCGCTCCATAACTCAGGAACTCAGCCAGCAATCATTTCATTAAGCAGGAATGGCGTTCCCATTACCAGATAGTGGGGCTGCTGCTTCCCCTCCCGGGCCCCCTCCCAGCCACAAAGCCCCCTCACAACTTCCTGCTTGCTGCAACCACACAAGGCCTCATTCTAATCCTCCCTCTTGTCTGCTTAGTGTCTTTGCAGAAGGCAAAAGAGCAGAAAGTAGCTTGCCTTTTTATTTTTATTTGCCCTCTTTTTTTTTTTTTTTTTTTTCCTTCCTCCAGATATCCCCCTGGGGCATCAGCCTAGAACAGAGCAACAAATATTTACTAATTCCATTAACTGAAGAAGGCTTTTTTTTTCCTTTCCCCAAGCGAATATCTGAGGCCCCAAGTTCATGGTAAGCCTCCTCCCCACCCCCGCACGGCCCCTCCCCCACACTCCTCCCCACACGCCCAGGACTTATATATAGTTCACTCAGTGCCATTTCCCCAATTTTTTCTGAAGTTCAAAACAAGTTGAAGGGTCAAAAAGGCAAAGGGTGTTTTAGAAGTTTAGCAGACAGCTTTTGGTACAAGGAGAAGAAAGACAGGGAAAGCAGGAGAGAGGGAACCAAGCGAGGAGGCTGGAATCTGGCTCGTATTAAGCTGGAAAGTTCCAACCATTGATTTTGCTCTGGAATTATGGCTTGGAAAAAAAAAAATCACAAAGCCTGGTTTATTCATGAGTTTTCTCCTTCTTTTTAATAGCAACCAAAAGTTACAGTTGGGTTCACCAAGATGGGAGTCCCAACTTGCCTTTCTCTTAGGGTCCTTCAGGCAGGACTACGGGAACAGAGGTGATGGAGCCCCAAGGCACAAGTCCTGACGGTGCAGAATCACCTTCCAGGCTCACTTCTGCTTCCTGTCCTTCCCTTCCCTGCCACTTAGGACACTTCCTCCCTGGGGGATGTTGATGTCCTCTGGGAAGGCAGAGCTTGTTTTGAAGCCACAGTTCCTGGCCCCTGGGAAGGAAGCAGCCAGGAGGAGAAACGGATTCATTGGATCAGAGGATGAGTGCCACATAGGGAGCAGGCTCAATGACTGCATTAGTGTCCTAGGATTGCTGATACAAATGACCACAAATCAGTGCCTGAAAAGAGCAAAACTATTTTCTCACCATTCTGGAGGCCAGAAGACTGAAATCACGGGGGCAGCAGGGTTGTCCTCCCTCTGACAGCCCCAGGGGAAGACGCTCCTGCTGTTTGTAGACTCTGATGGCCTCAGGTGCTCCTTGGCTGGTGTGGCACCACTGCAGTCCCTGCTTCCATCTTCATATAGCTTCTTTCTGTGTGTGTCAAATCTCCCTCTGGCTTCTCTTATATGGTCTCATAAGGTCACTTGTCTTTGGACACAGCCCCCCAGCCCTAATTCAAGTATCATCTCATTCTGAGAGTCTTACAGCTGCAAGAATTCTATTTCTAAGCAAGTTCTAATACACAGCTATTGGGGTGGGATGACAGGACTTACTTTTTTTGGGGGGGGCACTTGTTAAAACCACCACGGTGATTATAGAGTATTACAGTTTGAGTGTGAAATGCCCCTCACAGGGTCATATGCTGGGGGCTTGGTTGCCAGCTGACAGGCTTTTGGGAAGTGATTGGATCCTACAAATGCTGACCTAATCAATGGATAAATCCTTTGATGGATTCATAATTATTGGGAGATGGCGGAGATTTAGGAAATGGGCCTGGTATTAGAGGAAGTAGTTCTCTAGGGGGGCGTGTCTTGCCCTAGTTCCTTCCTCTCTGTTGATCTCTACTTCCTGTCCACCAGTCTCTGCTTCCTGTCCCCCAAATGCTCTCAACTCCATGATATTCTGCCTCACCTCAGAGCTGAGCAGTGGATCTAACCAACCATGGACCAGAACCTCTGAAACTGTGGGTCAAGCTAAGTCTTTCCTCCCTTTAAGATATTTTCACAGGTGTTTGGCACAGCCATGGGAAACTGACTCACACATAGGTGCTCCATAACCATGGCTCATGGGAGAAGGAAGCTGACTGAACCTCTTAGGACAACGCCGGGGATTGTATTGTCTTTTTACTTTTCCTTGTACCCTGATTATTTCAAGAAGAAAGTCCCAGCTGGATCCTAGGGTGACTTTAACACCTTTCTGTCCTTGTGTAAAATCATCCTTTTTAACAAAGAGGCATGGATCCCTCAGGCTGAGAACCCACAGCAGGCAACTTTACCTTTATTTATTTTATGCCTGAGTCATGTGAGCTTCTGTTTGTGAGTATAGATACCAGGTTTTTGTGGATGGTCATGACTTGTAGCCTCCTTTGATTTTAAATTTCAATTTGATCAAAGAATAAGCAGTTGAGTTGAGAAAAGTGATAAGTAATACACAACACAAATGGTACACAGACAAGGCAGATGCTGTGGGAAAGGCCATATCTACCTGTGAGATGCAACGGGAAGAGGGTGGGTAAGAGTGATGCCATCTGCTGGAACCTGCTGTTTGTCCTTGAACCTGAGCTACTGTTTCTAAAGGTCATATGTGTTGGGGTTTTCCCAGATTTTATTTGAGGATGGGAAATGTTACCCAGAGCTCTATAAGTAAAAGAATGCCTTAAAAAAAAACCTCCCTCTTCTGCCACCTGACCTATTTTCCTGATGAAGAAGTTAATGCTCACAAAAAAAGTAAAGGATTGCCCAAAGTCATCCAGGCCTCTAGACTCCCATATGTTGAGTTTGTACTGCTTGCAGGGGTGCAGTGTTACATGAATTCTTTACTGTGTGAGTTACAGCTTCAAGTTCTCAGAGTAGCACTGGGAAATTGCTGGAATTCTACAGGGAAGGAAACCGAGGCTCAGAGAAGTTAGATGCTTGACTGAAAGGACTGTACTGAGAAGAAAGGACCTGGGATTCCCACCCACATTGGATGGATTCTCCATCTGATGTTTTCAGGACAGTATCGGCAAACTATGCCTTCTACCACCTGCAAATGTTTGCATGCAATTTATCCATCCACTACGCACCCACGCACTCACGCACTCACGCACTCACGCAGGCACAAGGGTTTTGGATAAGGACATTCTGAGTCCTGGTCATTTCTGCAAACTCTGTATTCATGCACATCCTCCAAGTGACAGTTCTCTGTTGGTGCACATGGAAATCCTTGCAGGTGACAGCTCTGGCTTCCTCTAAAGTGAATGAGTCCAGGGGGGCTTTCCTCTTGGGAAAAGAAGAGAACCGGTTGCAGAGAGAGAGATCTGACGCCTAAGAGTGCTAGGCTATTGTTCTCTATTGTGGAAGTTCCTAAACATTGGAAGACAATTGAATAAAGTTAATTACTTGCTTTTTTTTTTTTTTCCAAACAACCAGATGTTGAGTCTTGACACTATGATCATGGAGTAGCCTGCTCTGATTTGTTAGCTCCTGAGTGTCTATTGATGAAGATTCTAGATTCCTTGGAGCATGTGCTGGGAAAAATGGGTGTGAGCCATGAATTCATACAATTTCCTGGATGCTCTCCTCTTGAGTTCTGGTAAAAAGGTCCTCATCCCACTAACCAGAATGCTTGCATCCTGACATTCCCATATCTAACTACCTCATCTGACACATGAGGAAACTGAGGCTTCACAATGGAAGAATGCCAGGTTCCAGGGATAGTTAGGACCTGAGCTTGGGTTTGGATGCTACAGCTTCTCCGTTCTGGCCCACTTCTCTTTTCCATGGCTTCTTTCTTTCTCTGCAATCTTGAGACACTTCTGAGCAGGCATAGGTAATCCTCGGAAGACAGGCCACTTGGAACTCAAGAGACAGAGAGTAAGGGAGCCACACCAAAATCCTACTCCTTCCTCTGACTCACAGCTTCACCCATCATCTATAAAACCATGGATGAGTGACTTAACCTCTGGGTGCCTCAGTTTCTCCCTCAGTAGCATGGAGATTGTATTAGCAACTCCATAGAGTCAGGGTTAGATTGAAATAGAATCCACACGACATTTGGACATAGTACCTGGCATGCAGTTATTACTGTTGCCATAGTTATTAGGCTCATTATTAGGTATAAAGTGCAAAGTCCCTATTGGTGTGATACAGACTCCATAGTCACACCCACGTGGGTGGCCCCAGCCCCAGATCGCTCAGTGCACGTTTTTCCCCGGCCACAAACAGATCTGGGTGTTGGGACAAAGGAAATGAGAGGGCTCAAAATGAGCCCAAGCATTTTGAGCCTGTGATTTTCAGGTAGAGAAATGAACATATAGTGACATCAAGGGCTTTTTAAAATTTTATCTCTGAAGATTCTGGAGTCACTTAGAGGATAACTAGATGTTCAATACCTTCCACCTGGAGAATTGGACTCCCAAATTGGTCTCCCCTTTCCTGCCATTTCAGGCTCGTTCCCCTCAAGAGGAACCCCAGCTCCAGGATGCAGAAAGGGTTAACCCTGGGCCCAGCTCTGGTTGCTGCAAGCTTACTCAGCTCTGATTTTCATTTGCAAAACAAACAAACAAGAGGCTCTCTAATAACTCCCAGGCCTCCTTCTTTGTGGCTGAGATGTGGATTTTGCAAAAAGCAAGACTTCCAAAGATTCTAATTACCATTCTGTACTTGATGGAAACGCTAAAAGCTGTTTTCTGGGGGCGGGGGTGGAACTGTATGTGCCATGCATTCATTCACCAAATGATTACTGAGGACCCACTTCAAGCCTTTGGCAGTGGGTACAGCCACTGTCTCAGACATTACAGAATGGAGGGTGTTCTTACAGTATTCCCTGAGCCAGTATAAAGAAAGTTCAGCCTGACGCCACCCCGTAAGAGGTGGAGGAATGTGGCCAATCAATGCCAGTCCAGGAGAAAGGTCCCCTCTGATGTGAAGAAATTCGGTTCTCCACATTGAATTTCTAGTTTGTTGCCTGGTTCAAAACCACATCAATAATGCAGATTGACCACTCTCCTCTTCCTTTCTCTCCTTTCTTCTTCTCATTTTGTGTACCTCTAGCTCCAAAGTTTGCACTGACACCTCGATAATTATTGTCTTATTCTGCCCTTGCAACAAACCAATGTGGTATTTTGTGTCACTCCTTTCTCCAGGTGGGCAGTGAAAGTACAGATAGATAAAGCCATGTGTTTAAAGTCTACCAGGTGGTAAGCAGGGGAGCAAGACTTGAATCCAAGTCTAAGCTCTCCAGATCTTAAACTCTTAATTTCTAGTTAGTTTTTTTTTTTTTGGGTTTTCTTGTTTTGTTTTTGGCACTACTGGGGCTTGAACTCAGGTCCTCACATTTACTAGGCAGCACTCTACCACTTGAGCCATTCTTCTTCATTTCTAGTTGATTTGTGCGAATACCTTTAGCTTGGTACATCAAAGATGGAACATGAATTCCCACACCAACTAATATCTGAAGGAACCTCCAATTCGGGGATTATAGCTACTTTCAGTCCTTCTTAGAAACCTATCTGGGTATTTGGAAGAAGGGGTGGAAGAAATGCTAAACTCTGTCCTCACATGGTGGAATGAGAAAGGCAGGAGGTTTGTTGGAGTGTGATGCCTGAGAATAATAAAGTCAGGAAGTAGGATCAGGTGTGAAGGGTCTCAGATCACAGCGTGGACCTGTAAAGTCATCACCAACTCAGTGGAAGTCTGTCCTGGAGGGAAATGCCCAGGCCCTGGACTCCTTCTGGGGAGGATGCAAGATGCAGTGTATCCTGAAGGTACCGTAGCTGGGGGACTGTTCACTAACTGCACTCCTTGCCTCTGAATGCCAACGTCCCTCTTGAAAGAATCGCTGAGTGCCACTGTCCATCCTCATACCTACTGTACCTACTGTATACGAGTCACTGGGCAAGACCCTGGGAAGGGGGAAAAGAAAGCAACACTTAATTCCTGCCTTAAGGGACTTTACAATATGGCAGGGAATGCCATCACCCATGTGTCTCAATATTTCTGATTCTTTATACACCAACAAAATCGGATCCAAAATCATTTACAGATAAAATGGCCTTGGAATTAGCCATTACTTCTCATTGCAACTAATGCAAAATCGCCAGTGCTTTTGTTAATAGAAAAATAAACTCACACAATGAGCACTAATTATGCCTCACAATTACATGTCACCACTACCTGTAAAATCTGTTATTACATTAATAGATTGTAAAAATTCCTGCGAAAGCGTGTTGGCAGTTACAACACCAGTGCTTGCCAACTGACTGGTATCTTCAGGCCCTGTGAGCATGAATATTGGTAAAGAAACACTTGATATTGCTGAAACAGACTTATTTTCAGCTCGGACACCGTATTGCAGTGTGAACACTTGGCATATATCCAATGGAAGTCGTCACCAAATGGTGCCAAAACCTTCATGATTGTGTTAAAGACTGGTGTTCTGGTTATCTATTGATGCTAACCAACCACTCCAAACTCAGTGCCCTAAAATTGCAATCATTTTATTACACTTCTGGATTGGGGTCTTGATCAGGACAGCAGGGTTGTTTTGCCTCTGCTCTCAGGGTCAGATTTCAGCTAGGAAAAAATTCTTGAAGGATCAAGGCTGGAAGCATCTGGAAGGTCCTTCAGTCATATGACTGATGCCTGGGCTAAGCTGGGGTTTTTGGCCAAAGAGTTTTCACATGGTCTCTCATTGTGGCTTGGGCTTCCTCACAGCAACAGTGGCCACAGAGTGGTCATATTCTTTTTATGGTTCAGGTCTCCAATGTTTTAGCAAATGAGGCAGAAGCCACATGGCCTTTCTTGACTTATCTTTGGAAGTCAAGAAGACAGTACCATGTCTACCATACTTTTTGAGTCAAAAGGATTCAAAATCCACCCAAAGTCAAGTGGAAAGTGCACAGACCAAACTCTCGTTGGTCTTGTGTTCTTTTCAATGTCCTTAGGAATCAGATATTGTAATCCTCCTCTATAGAGAAGATAGGTAACTCACCCAGTGTCACACTAGCAGGCGACATATCCAAGATGAATTTCCAAGCTCTGACTCAGAACCTTTCACTGCAGTCTTTTTTTTAAAAAAATATTATTTATTAGAGTATATTAATTATATAAAGGTTTTCATCGTGGTATTTCTATACATATGTATAATATACTTTGATTATATTCACCTCTCTCTACTATGCTTTCTCTTCATCCCCTTACCCCCTGAATGTCACACCACCCCATACCCCTGCTCCTGAACTAGTACGAGGGGAGCAAGCATTGAGAGAAAAGACTTAAAATGAATTAAAGCTATTGTTTTGCTCACAGAAAGTTATCTTTTTTTTTAATTTTTTTTTTCAGTGGTGTCCGAATTCTCACTTTGAAAATGCTTAGCTATGTGACCTGTGACAATATCCCATTGCTCCCTGGGTAGCCTATGCTATGCTCTGCTGCTCTGTCTCCCATGCCCATCTCTGGAGGGACAAATGACAATGCCCACAGGATACTGGACACAACCTCTGCATTCTTTGGATCAGGCTAGGTTTGGATGAGAAAGGAACTGGCACGAGGGAAAATGAGGTTGTACCCTGGCTTGCTCTATGCACCTGCGTGGACTTGGCCAAGTATTGGAGAGCCCCTGGAGTCCCTGTGACAGGTTGTGTCTGGCAGGCATCCAGGCCTTGACAGGCAAGGGGCTCCACCCAGGGAAGAAGATGAGGCTGTAGGAAAAGGGACTGCACCCTGGATTCAACAGGTGTCCGGAGTTAGTCCAGGAGTTGGAAGGGCTGTCATGGGGTAGTTCTTAGTCCAATTAGTCCACATGTCAAGGGGTCCCAGGCATGCAACATGAAAACGTAAGCTGTTTCCTCCTGGAATTTAAAGTGACTTTGGGCAGCACAACTTGTATTTGCATGTCCCAAGGTCATGAGGTGTTCCGATGTTCTAGCCAAGACTCCTTCCTTTTAACCACATCCTCCAGATCCTCCTACTGTGCTCCTGGTACACAGTAGGTGGTCAATTACTGTTGGAAGAATTACACTTGGCATTCCCTTAATTTCAAACTATGGAGAATTGGTCCTTCACACGAGTTTCTGTTTATCACTGTGGTCTATATCCTAGTCTGTTTTCTGATGCTATAACAGAATAACATAGGCTGGGTAAGTTAAAAAACAGTAGGGGTTTATTTGGCTCATGGATCTGGAGGCTGGAAAGTCCAAGATCAGGGGTGTAGAGGGGTACATCTGTTGAGCCCTGTCTTCTTGTATTGGAACATGGCGAATGGCAATCCCATGGCAAAAGGGCGTGGGGAGGAAGGGAGGAAAAGAGGGCTAGCATCTCCCCTTGTATAGCTAACCGCTTCTGCAATCCATTCAAGAGGGCAGATATGTCATGACCTCACCTGTCAATACCATCGACAGCAGCCTACTTCAACACGAAGTCTGTATTTGTCTTGAATTCTCTTCTTACTCTCCAACTGCCTGGATCCTTCCTGCTTCTGTGTGCTGGGGCGGGGGGCTCCAGATTCACCTTGGTTCCCTGCCCTCCCTCCCCGGCTCATCCCCCGAATCAAGTAGAATCCCCTCCCTCCTGACCTCACTGTGTGGCAATGAGTTCACATGCAGGAGTGTTGAATGCTGTATGGGGTGACACTGATGTCCTGTGAAGACTGAAAAACCAAGGGTCATTTCATTCTACCCTTGAGTGCCAGTTTCCATTAATGGCTTGAAAAATTAAATTTGTCACTTAGACACAATGATTTCTTTAGTAGATATTTAGGCAATTTAGCATCCAACCTCCTGGTAAGGCCTGTCTCCTTTTCCAAGACGTCTCTGCTCCCTTCTTCATTTCTAAGGTGACTCTAGGCATGGAGGAAGCTGGCCTGCCTTTGTCTGAGGGTGACAAGCCTCCCGTGTCTGTGTGATTCTCTGCCATTGGGGCCTGGCCTGGTCTGCTTGCTGGGTGCCAGGCCGCCATATGGTACTTTGCTCTTGTCATTGTCCTAGTTGGAAGAGCTCTCAGCATTGGCCTTCTCTGGGTCTCTGGCCTCTTAGTCCTTTCCACTGGGATGCATTCCATGAATGGCACCACAGACCCTAGGGGGCAGATGGATCACTTAAGCCACACATCTACAGGGACTTATAGTCTCCATTCCAGAGAAAAGGCCACCACAAAGGCTTGGTTAGATTCCCCAACCCCATCTGGAAGTTTCCACCTCTGTGATTCCTGTTACAGGGTACAGGGTTCTGTGGGGGCTGATCCAGGCTTTGCTATTCCTGATCACTCAGCCTTGCAGGCACCTTCCTCTTTCTCTTCCTGTCCAGGAAATGTCCCTCTATACAATGGCCTCGTACCCACCTTTGTTCTTGTTCTGTGCAGGTGTCCATTCTGGGTGGCAGCCACCCTTCCTATTCCTATGTGCAGTCAGTCTGTGGGTTTGACTTAGTGGTAAAAGGGATTTGGTATAGGGAGGAGAGAGAGAGAGAGAGAGAAGGGGGGAGAGAGAGAAAGAGAGAGAAAAAAAGGGGAGGAAGAGAGAGAGAGAAAGAGAAAAGGGGGGAAGAGGGAGAAAGAGAGAGAGACACAGAGAGAGAGAAAGAGAGAGAATGCACAACAGTAGATAGTAACAGACACACACTTCATTCCTGGAGCCCCAGGACCTTGAATGAAGGCTGACACACAGAAAATGCTTAAGAAATATTTCTGGAATGGACTCTTGATTTCTTGGATACTACCGTTGACTTTTAGAGACGTCGGTGGTTGGCGTGTGATGCTGGGTACCTGCAGTTGGCTCCATGTCCCACTGGGGAAAGATGGGGTGATGGGTCCTGGATTCGGGATATCTGATGTATATCCAGTACTGTACCAGGCACCTTCAATAGGGGATGATATTGATGACCTTTCCTCCTAAAGAAGACATTCAGAGAGGTTAAACCTCTTGTCTGGACACCCACGGCCAGTAAGCAAAAGGGCTACAAAGCTACACGGGAGGTCAGCAAAAGCCTCCAGAAAGCTCCTTGGTCTGAGATGGTCATGGGGCTCAGCTTGGCTGTCACGATGTCCCATCTTGGGGTCAGCAGGCCATGGAAATGCAGATCGCGGTTTATAATTCACTGGTGCCGAGTCTCCGCTGTCTGGGCCATGCCATATGGAACCTAGAATTCATCACCGTCTTTGGCAGGCAGCCTGGCCTAGAAATAACCCCAGAAGGCTACGTTTTGATCAGGAAACTTGCAGCTGTTTTTCAAAGTCATCGTCGGAATTTTTAATTTCATTTTATTTTTAGGAAACCTTTGTGCCCTCTCTTTTCATCCCGGTTACTCATTTCCTTGGTGTTCTGGATGATTCCTGAGATGTGTGGCACGTGTTTGGAGAGACCTTGGGAAGTTTGGAGTGGGTTCACACACCTCATTTGGCCAAGAAAGAAACAGGGCCTCAGGAAAAAAAAAAAAAATTCCCAGTAAGTTCAGTAAAAATCTCAAGTCAAGTTAAGTGCATAAACAGCTGTGTTCTTGTCACAGTCTCAAGGTTGCAAGGAAGAAGAGGGAAAAGGACAAAAGAGCACTGAGCTCTTTTTTTTTGTCTCCAAAAAAAAAAAGAGCCAAGTTTCGTCCTTACAGTGAGGCATTTGGAGAACCTGGCAGACCCTGTCACCATTGTAGTGTCCAACTGGGGATGCCACTTTGCCGTGAGCCCCGGGTGAGCAGCAGAGGCCTCTTCAAATCTCAGGGTATTTTTTTTTTTAATTCTCCAAGTGATTCAGCAGACCCTCCTTGCACTGGAGCCAAATTCTCCAAAGTGAAGCCACATTTGAGGCTTGGGCAGCAAGAGGTTTGGAATCCAGCCACCCTAGGACTTTTGAGAACAGTGATTCCATTTTTGTGGTTTCAGGGATCCTAGAATCCAGAAGCTGGGCTCAGCCTGGGAAGGAAATTGATTTCTCTCTGATTGAATCCTCGGCCCCCACCCCAGCTTCCACCGCTGCAGCCCAAGCTCCTGGCTGGTGTGCAGGCCCCGCAGCGCCGTTCTTCTTGAACAAACCCTTCAGTGAATCACTAAGGGGCTGGGTATGTGCCCACTGGGGGAAAAGCTTCAAGAGCCCACGTATGCCCTGACAAAGTGATGTTTCTTGTTTTTCTTGCCCTCCGAGTCTCCAGGATGGTAATTCTGCGGTCGTGTCTATGCAACTGGTTGAGAGAAAGGAGACTGAACGGAAAATTCGGGGTTTTGTTCATTTTCTTTTCCCTGCGCAATGCCCCACAGATGGTATGGTTGACTTATTTTTAACTGGGGGTTTGTGTGAATGAAGCTAGCTGGTCAGCTGCTTGGGCAATATTGACATCAGAAGCAAAATGATCAAAGGCACCAGAAGCGGCCACTAATTTGACCAAAGAAACACCACAAGAGCTACACGAAGACAAGTCACGTTGGACTGTGTGTAGACGTGGTGCACCTCGAGGTCTGGTGACCAGCCTGAGAACACAGCCACATGGACTCCACATGGTTAATACTTCTGACCATAGGGTAGCTGAACCCTAAGTAGTCTCTGCAGGTTAATTGTTTGATTCTATTTTCAAGAAAGCTGGGGGACAGCCAGGTGGGGAAGCGCACACCTGTAATCCCAGCTATATGGGAGGTGGAGGTAGGAAGATCGAGGTCTGAGGTTGGCCTGGGCAAAAAAACATGAGACCCTATCTGGAAGATAACCTTAAGTGTGACTCAAGTGGAAGAGCACCAGCTTAGCAAGTGTGAGGCTGTGAGTTCAAACCCCAGTACTGCCAGACAGAAGAAAAAAAAAAAAGGAAAAAAGGGGAAAAAGCTGGAGAAAATGGCATGTGTGGGTGTTGGGAAACTAGAGGGAGGTGGGAAGCAAATGACTGCAATACAAGTACGACTCTTGACTTTAATAGTCAGTCAAATTGGCCAAGCATGAGTCCAATTACTTGCCGGTCAGCCCAGTGTGTTGTATGACATTTTCTATTCCTTATTTCTTAAAATACATGAAATCTATGTCAGCTCTCTCTTCATACCTCCACTGAGGCTAGGGCTCAATTGTTGTGAGCTGAACTGTGTCCTGTTCCCCTCCCAAATGGTATATTGAAGTCCTAACCCTTGGTAACAGGGTACCGCAGATACGATTTGTAAAGATGGGGTCATTGTGGAGTGGGATGGGCCCTGCTGGGAGACAACAGACACAGAGACTGGAGAGGGACTCCTGCAAGCCAGGCAGTGCCAAGGCTCACAGGCTTTCCCAGAAACAAGAAGGAAGGCTCAGAATGGACGCTCAGAGGGGCGCGGCCCAGCTGACTCCTTGATCTGGGACTTCTAGCCCCTAGACTGGGAGACAACACACCCCCGTTGTTTTAAGTGGCTGACTTTTTAATTTTTTTGTCACAGCAGCACTAGGAACTAATACAATATCTCAGTGGAGTAAGGAGAAAAGTCAAGGGATGCAAAATTGTAAATCATAAAATTGAAAAATAGTAGAGCTGGGAAGAAAAAGCATTGACGTTCATCTTTGGTTGCTTTCTATTTAGATTCTGCCCTCTTCTGTTCCCATCAGGTAGCCATCAAAATGCCTATTTCATGTTTGTCAAACAAATTGGGAAAATACTCCACAACACCATCTTAGCAAACAAAAAGTGTCTCCAGAGCTTTACAGGAACTGACAAGGCCTGCAGTCAGGAAACCTACTTTCCTCTGAAAAAGGCAGCATGCTCAAAAGGTCTTTGAGGACAGAATGATTTTGGAGCAAGTGTCTACTTATTCCCCATGGAACAAGGCCTTCATGGGTATGACTTTGGGACATCCGAACATTTCCTTTTATAGATAAGGAACCTGCAAAGTAGAAAACCCAAGAAATTCATACAGGTTTCTGAATTCTCAATTTTCCTACTGTAACGACTGTGGCCATGTATGGTGGCATCCAGAAGGATGAAGAATGGCTTCTGTGAGCAGCCAGCTCTGCCCTGCCTTGACTTTGCCATCTGTAGCATCCTGTTTCCTAGTGGAAAGGTCTCGGCCCTGGACCACTCATTGCTGCGGAGTGCAAGCTTGTGTCCCTCTAAACTGGAATGTGGCAGCTCTAACCTCCAATTGGGGGCCATTTGTAAGTGAGTCCTCTGGGAGGAGTTAACTTTAGATGAGTCATGGGGACCCATGATGGCATCAGTGTTCTTGTAAGAATAGGAAAAGGCTAGGTATGGTGGTACCTGCATGTAATCCCAGCTACTCAGGAGGCAGAGGCAGGAGGACTGAGTTTCAGGCCAGCCTGGACAATGTTAGTAAGACCTTGCCCCAAAACCCAAATAAAAACAAAAGGGCAAAAAAGTAAAATAAAATAAAATAAAACAGGGTCTTGCTATGCAAAAGCAAAACAAAACAAAACAAAAGGGCTGGGGTGGGGCTCACGTGGTGGAGTCCTTGCCTAGCATGTGCAAGGCCCTGAGTTCAAACCCCAGTGCCAGAAAAGATAACAGACTGTCCCCTCATCCTGCCATGTCAAAGTCCCTCACCAGAGCCTCACCATGATGGCTGTGACCTCGACCTTCAGATCCAGAGCAATGAGACATAAACTGGCTGTTCCACCCAAGTCACTTGTGGTCCTTTGTGATGGCGTCCAGGGTGCTGACCACGGTTGCTACTAGGACCCTGGCCAGTGTGAAGATCAAATGGCAATGGATCTCACTCATGTGTGTGGCTAAAGATGTCATCTCCACCCCCGGCCCCCCCTCGCCCCACAAAGTCACTATCCCAGAGGCCAGGTGATTATTCCGGTCTTGCTTGTCCATTTCTCAGCTTGGCCCTGTCAGCGGGTCCAGCTCTGACGCCCTAATGGAAGGCAAAGTGCAGTGTAAACGGCTTGCTTTAAATAAAGGCACTTATTTTTGGGAGTTCGAACCGGGGCTGAAGGTGAATTCACTGGCGGGTGATGAGGTGCTGGGTGCACCTGGGCGAGCTCACCATGAGCAGAGGGAACGAGCAGGTGTGCGTGGCCGGGTGCGTTGCAGGAGCAAGGCGTCCACACGCATGAGCTCTTGGAGCAGACTGTCAGAGCCACCGCCAGGCTCAAGGCCTCACCATCTGTGTGGTCTGTGGAGAAAAACGCATTTGTCTCTGTGACTCAGTTTCTTCTTCTGCAAAATGGGTACAGTTGTTCCCTGGTATTCTTGAGGGGTTGGTGCCAGGCTTGCCTGCTCACAGCACAGTTCATGGAGGCTCAACTCACTTATTTAAAATAGTGTTGGAGTTGCGTAGGTGTCAGTTCTTCCTCTTGTGCATTTTAAATCATGTTTAAATCAATCCAGGTAAATGCAGTGTTCAGAGTCGTCATACTTATGGCTTAGGGAACAATGAGAAGGGAGAAAAAAAGTCTGTACAAGTTCAGTGTAGACACAATCTTTTTTCCCAAATTTTTTGTTTGTTTGCTTTTTGAGATAGGGTCTTGCTAGGTAGCCCAGGCTGGCATCCAATTTGCAAAACTCTTGTCTCTGCCTCTCAAGTGCTGGGATTACAGAAATACATCACTGTGCCCAGACTTTTTTTTAAAAAAAAATATTTGATCAGAGACTGGTTAAATTTGTGGATTTAGAACTTGTGAGCATGGAGGGTAGACTATCAGTGTATCTTCACAGGTTTGGGGGAAGATTAAAGAAATTCAGGCACATGAAGCACATAGCTCCGTATGCTGGTTGTGTACATGCATGTACATTTGACATGTATTTTCTGTAGAATGCATGTGCAAATGTCCTGTGGTCATGGTGTTCCTTCTATATTTTGCAATTGCTTTGTTCCCTGTGGCTTGGCTTGTGCTCCCCGTGGAGCACAAGAGACAGGAGATGACATCTTGGAAGCTAACACTGATCCCCTGGGCATGGGATGATGAGTGAAGGGTCTCCCTTTCAACATCTTACACATTTGCAACAAACTCTTGAGGCTTTACAGCCTTACACACAATGACCTGAATTGCACATTTCACCCTCTGACACCAAGAAGAGACTTTGCCTCAAGGAGAATTAAGCTTCCCTCTGGGTGGGGAGGGATGAAAATTTGGGCAAAATGGTTGTGTTCAGGCCACTGTACCTGTCTTGGACTCTGCCCTGGACACATTGCTGAGGAGTTTGCAAGAGAAAACACTGGAGTCCATTATTTCAAAAGCAGCAGAAAATAGACTCAGGGAAAAAAAAAAACAAAACCAACACAATGGTGCCCTGGCCACAGGAACATAATGGCTTGTTCTGATCTCTGCCTCCCTGGTGGAGGGTGTTGGGAGCCCGGCTCTCAGCTTGCAAAACAAAGTCAGCATAATGGACAGTTAATGGAGCTGGGAGCCCAAGTTATAACAAAAGGGCCTTAAAAGAGGGGTGGTGGGGTATAATTTATTAACAGCGCTGTGTGAGCAGGGAGCCTGCAACATTTATGAGAAAAGAAAAACAGGACCTTTCACAAGTTGCAGGGTTTCCGCTTGCCTCCAGGGCAGGGTGGTCCACTGGAGAGCTCCAGGCTCCCTGTTAATGCCTGGCCGTGGTCCTCAGGGGTGAGTGTGACGTTTCAGTTGGGCTTCGTGACTCAAAGAGGCCTCCCGCTACTTCTCCTTCTGTTGGCGAGGTTTCTGTGGAAGGATGTGACATAATTCTAGTGACCTCAAGTGCCCGAGCATAGGTCTCACAGTCTCCAATAGTAGTCAGGACTCTGGTGTGAGATGTTGAAACACAATTTTCCCTGACCTAAGACTGTAAAGAAATGGTGTGTGAATCTTTTTTGGCCTCCCCTGGAAGCAGACCTTCAGACAAAGAGGCCAGTGCAAACAGTTTATCTGGGAGATGATCCCAGGCAGCTATGGTAGGTAAGACAGTAGAAAATGATGTGGTTGGGCCTGGCAGGGCACACCTGTAATCCCAGCTATGTAGCAGACAGAGGTAGGAAGATCGTGGTTGGAGGCTGGCTCCTCAGCAAAAGGGTGAGAACCTATCCAAAAATTACCAAAGCCAAAAGGCTCAAGTGGGAAAGTGCCTGCCTAGTAAGCATGAAACCTGAGGGAAGAAATGCAATAAAAGGTATTTATGATTGAGCAGGTTAATGGTGTACACAGTGCAGCTCAGGCCCCGTGGAGCTCTGTGTGACAGCTGAGGGGCAAAGAAGCTGGTGAAGCTGCCTGCATCACCCCTACGGTCATTGATTGGAAGCTGCACTGGAATTTTAAGCCCTGGGTACACCTGGATTTTTCTGCATGATGCCAGGAATTTGTCTTTACCCAGGGACTGGAGAAAGGACCTTCAGGCACAGACAGAGGTGCCTTCCACAAAGAACATTCAGGAGATAAATGTGACTACTAAGGAGAAACAGACCAGTGGGTTGATCGCAGTATTTGCTAAGGAAAGTAGATATTCCTTGACTTAACTGATTGAAAAGTTATAGTTTTGCTAGCTTCAGGCATAGCCGGATCCAGGTGCTGATGGAGTGGTCTGCAAACACTTCATCATTGGATCGTCTGCATTGTTCTAGGCAGGCCTGCCCTTGGGAGGTTGTATTGACTGCCATTTGCTCCAAGCTGGTAATCTATTTGGGACTCCCAGGGCAAGAGAACCTTCAAGCAATTTCCATGGAAGTCATGGAGTTTTTTCTGGGTGGCTAATCTTGGTTAGTTTATTGTATGAAATTGAAGAATTTGTTGCTTCTGCTTGGCTTCTTGCATTTTCACCTGCACAAAGACTGGTCACCACGGTCTTCAGTTGGCATCACTCAGCTGTAGGTGACCCCCAGCCGTCTTCCTGCAGGAGCCTTGATACTTTCATGAAAATGGCAATGCAAGCCGCATTTCGAGAGTTATTTATTTATCTGTCTATTTTTTTATTCATCTGAGGCAGATCTAAGAATGCTGTCCAGGCTCGTCTCGAACTTGTGATCCTCCCTGCCTCTGTCTCCTGACTGCTGGGATTATAGACTTGCTCCACATCACCCAGCCAAGTTTTACCCTTCCCCTAGTTCACTCTTCTGTCTATATAGGCTCTTCCTAGGCAATTGCTCCCTTCCTTGCTTAATTTCCACTTGCAATTGACCTCCAAGTCCGATGCAACCTCTTGGTTGAAGTTATTGTATCAGAATTGCTGTGATAATAAGAGACAAAAAACCAACTGAAACTGTGCTACTTTATACAAACCTACTGTATACCTACCCATATGTTTATCTGCATATCCACGTTCATATAACTTAAAAAGCCAGCTCTCATTCCTGTCTCACCTTGACCCCAGATCTTACCCAGGACCCCCAGTCCCCTACTTTGCCTTCTTCTGCTTTCCTCTCGGGCAGGATGTCGCCTCCCTCGCTTCCATTCAGAGAGGAGAGAGTTTGTTTTGCCAAAAGCTCAATGAAAAGTGCTAGAATTCCTTCTCACCTGTTCTGATTGGTCTGACTTGCTTCACATGACCATCCTCGAACCAATCATTGGTCTTGGGAGAAGCTGATGTTTTGATTGGCTGGCCTTTGGACCAATCAAGGCTGTGAACTCCCTAGCTTAGTTGGACCAGCATCACACAGATGAAAGCTACCAGAGGGCAACTGCTAGAAATAAAACTCCAGCGTGTCCTTACTTCTTCTTTGCAGCCTTAATTATACTGCCATTTTTTTCCTATGCACAAACCTTATTAAGTCAGCACCTGACATCCACTCCACCACAAACCACATTGTCTCCGGTCAGCTGTCCTCTAAGGCCCGTCCCATTAAACCTCAGAGTCCATCCCATCCTCCCTTTCACCTTAGCCATGAGCTCTGTCCTTGTTCATTTTAACGTCCCCAGCGTCTAGCACGGAGCCTGCCACACACTGAACACACAAGAAATCGTTGAGAGACAAAAGAAGAGAGACACAAATTAAGAAGTCACGGATCCTGGCTGTGAGTCCTCAAACTTCCTTTCAAGTCGGCAATTTGGACTAGAAAATTCTCTTGGCAGTTTGAATTTCTCTTATTTTCTAAGCCATAGCCAGGACGCCATGTTCCCTACTTAACTTTCTTTGACCTCGTGACAGATTTGTGTGTTGGCATCTTAGCAGAGGTCTCACCTTGGTAGCCGTGGGCCTTGTATTTCGGTGTCTATGAACTCTGTACGATCATGGAATTTTTTATGCTTCTGTCTCTGTGAGTTGAGGAATTGAGTCCCTAGGCATCATTCGGCTGACCTAAGGGCTCAAGTTCCCAAATTGTTGAGAACCAATTACTGAGGACTTAAAAAGGAAATAATTTCAGTTTCGAGGAATTTTCCATTTGCTGGGATGAAATACAGGCCCCTCGGGTCAGAAGCTATCCAAGGAAAAGTCAGTGCACAATCCTGTTTTCCTGTGCGCTGTGTGGTTATCACAGGGGTTAGCTGGACAAGGGAAGGAGAGGTTCTCTGGTCGCCTCCCTCCCTTAGCTAACCGCTCTCAGGCTAAGTGGTCTTTCATGACCACTCCTCTATCTGCTCAGTCATTTCCAGGTAGTAATACCTCCTCCCTAGCTGTTCAACTGTGTCTTGCTTTGCAATTCCAGCTTTGGAGTTAAAATTTAACCAACTGAGAACTCCCGTGGCTTCTGCACTTGATTCTTGACTCTCTGAGGTTTCATTTTCTGCCACGTCCATGAGGAATGTAATTTGCTCTAGTAAGAGAGAACTTAACATGGAGCTTAACTGCACATGTTCCTACATCACAGAAAGAGTGTAAGTGCACTGTTTATATTGGCTCAGCTGCTTGGTGCAGCCATGGCAGGTAAGGCTCTGTTAATCTTTCTTTGCTTTATGGGTTGACTTTTCATCCTAATGCTTGTTTCCTCATGGTGCCAAAGTGGTTGTGGAAGCACCAGACATATGCCTAAATTGGAGTAAAACAAGAGGGATTGAAGAAAGGCTTAGCCAACTATGTCTGCCCCTTGTTATCAGGAAAGCAAACATTTTCCAAGAGACTGCCTTCCTCTGGAACATCAATTCTCAAATTAGGTTAAATTCTGAGAGTCTGGATGGGTATAGATTTTGGTGGGTATTATTCAAGCCAGAGCACCTGGATTTACTTTTTTTTTTTCTTTCTTCTAAGCTCTCCCTCTGTCTCTCTCCCCATGGGACAAGGAGCCTTTCTGGTTCTATTTCCGATTTGTCTTTGGATGTATTAGGTACTTGTGACATAAATGCTGAGAAAGTCAATTGCCACTCAACTCGGGCGGGATTCCGTGAGCCAGGCGAGAGCATCCAATGGATCACCGAGTAGGTGACACTCGGTGTCTTCCACCATTGTTCCAGTTTCCAGCTTCCTGTGTGACTCCTGCCTCACTCACTGTTGTGTGCATTTCTGAGTTGAACAGAAGTCAAAGTTGAAGTTTGGACCCTGCTCCCCGGTACCTCAGGATGTAGCCTTATTTGGACGTAAGGTCTTCACTGATGTAATCAAGTTAAAATGAAGTCACTTCATCTGACATCACTGGTGTCTTTATAAGAAGGAGAAACTTGAAGATGGACACACACAGGAGACATCAACATCATGTGAAGAGGAAGGTAGAGACCAGGAGTAAGCTTCTAGAAGCCAAGGGTGCCAACGACTTCTACCCAACCACAGGAAACTCAGGGAGAGGCCTGGGACAGGCGCTCCCTCGTGGCACCCAGAAGGGATCAGGCCTGTCCATGCCTTGACCTCAGACATCTAGACAGCAGGACAGAGTCCTGTGTTGGAGCCACCCGGTTTTGGGGCTGGTGGCCTAGCAAACAAGAGCACTACCTCCATGAAAAACACGCCTTTTAGGCAGGCGGAAGGACTTGCTCCTGCTCACAGCTCCCAGGCTGAGCTAACTGTTCTGGAAAATGGGGCTCAGAGGCAGGAGGAAGGATGTGACCTTGGATCTCAGCGTCCTGAGATGTGTGTTCTCCCCACACCATGAGACCCAGGCATACACTTTTACCCACATCCAGGAGCCCCACAGAAAGCGAGGCCCAGGAACCCAAAGTTTGTTGTTGCTTGTGTTACAGAATATCCGTGAAATGAAAAATGGCAGCCTGTTCTAATACAGCATTAACCCTGCCTCATTACCACACACCAACCGTGACAGCAGGCTGCGTCCTGCCACGACTGTTTCGCAGAGATTTAGCAGACATTGCAGGCTCTAGAAGAATGGCTGGAAGTCAAGGGCTTTGTCAAAGGGCTCTGAGAGCTCGGGTCAGGAGAAGTCAACCAGGAGCCCCCAAGCCACCAAGGCATCCCCCTTCTGTGCCTCTGTCCCACCCTGCTGAGGCCCAGCCACTGTTGGCGTGAATAAGGCCTTGGGGTCAATAGAGTTGGGCTTCCACCCCAGCTCTACCACCAGGAGACATGAGGCAAGAGACCCATCTCTTCTCAACCTCAGTTTCACCTTCTGCGAAGTGGAAATAATTATTGTAAATGACTCACAGTGTTATGAAGATGTGAGATTTCTCTCATCTCTCTCTCTCTCTTTTCTCTCTCTGCCTCTGTTTCTCTCTCTGTGTCACTCTGTCTCATTCTCTCTCTCTGTCTCCCTCTCTGTCTCTGTCTTTCTTTCTCTTTCTCTCACTCTCTCTCTCTCTCCATACTTATGCAGAAAGTTCAACTGGCTTATTGTGGACACTTAATAACTTACAGCTACATTATGTCTTATTTATTTATTATTTGGTCACTTTTCCTATTAGGATTTTTGGTACCATTGAAAGATCACGTAGATGGGGGGAATCTACTAGTCGTCAGCCCAACCCCATTGCCCTCTGCTCCTCAGAGAGCAGGAAACAAGAGTGGATGTTTCAAATAACCACCACTGTGCACCTGCTCCTGCTCTGGTTCCCCTTTGTGTCTTTTCACGATACTTCTAACAACAGTCCCCTGGGGTCAGTCTTCTCGGCCTCACAGAGGAAGCAAAGGGTAAGCCATGTGCAAACCTTCCTAGGTCCCATGGATGCCCGGAAGAGACAGATCCAGGTTTGGAGCTGTGTGCACATACCGTCAAACCTCATGTTTCCCGTGTCACCAACCCCTGTCACCAGCCCCTGTGCTCCAGGCACCTCAGTCTTCATCATTGCTGGGGGCAAGAGGTCAGGGGTCCTGGTGACTAATCCACAACTTGGTCTGGTCTTCTTAGGAGGCCTTTGATCCCCTTGTGTGTCCACAGGGTCCTCGCCCCAGGTACCGAGAGGTCACTGTGGCCACCGCCTGTGACTGCAGGCCGGGAGCTGGGCAGGCTGTGCCTGTAAAGCACTCTGATGATGTGTTAAAGTGTCACTGTTTAATGAGCTGCAGGACCAAACACTCAAGGTAAGGGCCAGGGAGGCTGTGCAGCGTCCAGACACGCTCCTGTCCAAGTTCAGTCGTAAACGTCATGATCAAGGGTGGGTCTGGAGCCACCAGTGCGGCAAACCCTGACTTCCGTTGCCTGTTGGTTTGGGACTAATGCAATCCCCACGCAGCAGCTCTCCCCAGCCTCCTCCTCTACCTTCCACTGCCCGGGCCCATCCTCGGGCTTGTCACTATGGGAGGTCTCCGTCCTAACACAGTAAAGCAGTTAAGACCAGCCGGGGCGAATTAAACCAGAGAGAATGAGTTTCCTTCAGTGCCAGGCGGTATCTGGGGCCTCACATTGGAGGGGAAGTTGGTAGGACTGATGGACGGTGGTTGAAAGGTGACAATGAAGAGGATGGGTAGATCCAAGGCTTGCCTCTGGTCACAGATTAAGATGAAGGAGTACATAAGGTGACACTGGCAGAATCAACCATTTCCCACTCGTTTCTGTGTGGGACACTGACCTAGGTGTTTGCAATACTGTGAGACCATAGTGAACAGGTTAGCAGCCAGGGCTTGAGAATGACACAGACATGGCAGGTTCCATCATTTCTTCATTGGGGAACCCTGGACAAGGGACTTAATGTCCTCATCTGTCAAACTGGGATTCACGCATTTATCCTTCCAGAGCTTTGGGGAAAGAGGACACGATGTCATTGATAGGAAATGAACACTGCTTTGCACATCGTAGGTGTTCATGAAAAATTAAGTCATCATGCTTTAGGGTCCTCTGTGTGTGTAGAATGAATAACCATGTTTCACACTCAGTTTTCTAAACATTTTATACAGAAATGTTTCATTCTCACACATATGTGAAACAGCCATATGACCATCGTCCTTCCTCCAGAAAAGAGAAATCAAAGAACTTAGAGGCTTAGTGGCCTTCCAAAGACACACAGCTATTAAGTAGCACAGGTGGGAATGAACCTGAGGAGTTGAGTTCCAAAAAGTCTGTACCTGAAAGTCAAACTGTGCTGCCTTCTGGTAATGCAGAGGGAAGAGGAGGAGGAGGAGGAAGAAGAAGGAGGAGGAGGAGGGAGAGGAGGAGAAGGCGCAGCAGGAGGAAGAAAAAGGAGGGGGAGGAGGAGGAAGAAGAAGAAAGGAATTGTACCTTCTGTGCTTAAGAGCTGGGGCTGGGTCAAGGGTCCTTGGAAATCTCTTCAAAGAATTCTATTCAGTGACTTCCCAGCGTTCACTGGGTAGAGACGCACACCCGAGTGCACAAACGCACGCCTGTGTGCATGCGTGGCCCCCGCTGACCTCCAGCTGCCCCCTCTGCATGGCCTGGAGCAGTGGCCCTTCCTGGGAAGGAGTGGGTGCCCAAAGCACAGGCCTCTGACCCCTGTCACCCCAGCTCCGGCCTGTGCTGCTCTTGTCCCCCCTACATCCCCCTTCCTTCCCTCCCTCCAGGGCCTGGCGCAGACACAGCATCCAATTTGTTACCTACACAGGAGGATCAGGACCTGCCTGGCCCCTGCACTTTTCTCAGGGGATCACTTGGCTGTTGCTTGTTTTCAATCTGTTCTTTAAAAGAATGGGTGGAGAAGGGGGAAAGAACTGGGGCCAGACGGTGACCTCCGGTTGTAGGAAATTCACTGGATTGGGGGTGTTTCTTGGAATCCTGAGTAGGTCTCAAAGTTGTCTGGACAGGACTATGGGGGTACCTTTTTTTTTTTAGTACTGGAGGTGGAACTCAGGGTCTCATGCTTGCTAGGCAGGGGCTCTACCACTTGAGCCACAAACCCAGCCCTTCTTGTGTTGGTTATTTTTGAGATAGGGTCTCCCTTTATGCCCAGACTGGCCTGGACTATGACCCTCTTGTTTGGGTTCCCTTGCAGAGCTGAGATGACAGGCACACACCACCACACCCAGACATTGGTTGAGATGTGGTCTTACAATATTTTTTACCCATGGCTGTCCTTGAACTATGATCCTCCCCATCTCTACCTCCCAAGTAGCTAGGATTGCAAGCATGAGTCCCCACACCCTGCTTATGATGGGACAGTTTCACTGAGAACTTGAGGTCCACTATAGACAAAAGATAAGACAAGTTACACTTTTTATGCTAATCAGAGTTCATTGAAAAAGCGCTGTGTAATTTTGTGTGTGTGTGCAAATGCCAAAGTGTTCATAGACAGTGTCAATTTCAAATGGGTTGAAGGCCCCACACCTCCTGGCTTAAATTCAAGGGGAAATTGGGAGAGCACCAAAGAAAGCTGGTCTAACTCACAGAGTCCAGCTGTCATACTACTTGGTCTAGGAGCTCCAATTCAAATGTCTACACTAATTATAAATGAGTGAATCCAGGTAAGTAAGAAACATCACGGAGTTCAGGAGACAGTGTGGAGTGACCACTGTACAACCAGAGAGCAAAAAGGAGTGCATGTCTTGATGAGACACCACAACTGATGGCTTCCACTGCTGCCATATTGTAAAGCTGACCCAACTTTGCGGGATCATCTGGGTTGTTTGAGCAAAGTCAGAAACCCAGATTTCATCTGAAAAATCTAAGGTTTAAATGTTGGCTCAAGTAAAAACCAATTACTAGGCAAGCCAAACAAAAACAAATGAGGAGGCCAGATCTAGCTCATGGGCCTCTAGTTGTTGACACTCAGCCATTTGGCGCCACCATTTTCCAAGTAGAGAAATGGAAAACCATAAATGGAAGTGGTGTGTGTCTTCTTAAGGCCACACAAGGAAAGTTTGGGACAGAAACAGGACTAAAATTTAGGTCTTGTATGTCATAGCCCCTCCTCCTCCTGCCCTAGGAGGCTTCTTGGGGTGAGAACTCACTCCCCTCTTCCACTGTCTCACCATCTCCAAAGACCAGCATTGACAAAACCACTTTTTTGACATTTATGACTTCAGTGTTCCCAGCTTTGACCTCCCCTCCCCTCCCCTCCCCTCCCCTCCCCTCCTATTTAGGACAAAAGCATTTTACATCACAACTTGACTCTGGGCTTGACCATGTAACTTTCTTAGATCTCAGAAGATGTCACACAAGCCGAGACTTGAAAATCACTAACTAGTTCCTGCTTGCTCTGCTCACTGTCAGACCCTGCCACCCTCTTGTGAACTAACCTGGGCCAGCCTAATGAAAAGACATGAGAGACACATGGCACAGAATTCAATTGTCCCACCCAAAGCCATGCTGGATCAGCCAGTCCCCCCAGCTGACTGAATCCACAAAAGCAAGACTAAGCCAAGTCAATGAACTCACACGAAGCCTTCTCATAACCTCATGAAAAACTCATACAGTGGTCAATTCAAGCCACCGAATTCTGGGCACTTGTGTTACACAGCAATAGCTAATTGATACAAATAGGAAGAATGTGGATTACTTTGTGAATAAATGGTAGGGAGTTTTGAATCTTCTCTTCCCCTTTCTCAATTTAATTTAAACCTCCTGCCTTTAGTTAGCAAAATTCAGATGTTAATAAGCCCTCATTTACATATGGTGAGTGATCTGTGCACTGGGCATTGTCCCATTTATTCTACTGGGAATAAATACCTGATCCTGAACACTTTAATGCACACAGCCATCCAGGTGGGCAGCTTCCCCTATGAAGAACCCTGGAGTCACACCCACCTGCTTTGGAATTCTAGTCCTGCTCCTTACATTTGTGATCTTAAACAAACAGCCAACTTCTCTGACTTACCTTACCTTCAGGTAAGCGGGGTTTACTTGAAAAAATGAGTGTGATCATGACCATTGGACCATGAATAAAGAAAAGAGAACATATTTGATGGGAATTCATTCAGTTGCAAGCAATAGAAAATTCAACAGAGATATAAGCCATAAAAACATTTGATTAACTCACAAGATGAAGAATCAGGAGACCGGCATTTGGTGGGGTGGCCTTAAGGCAGATTAGTATCAGGTGACATCTCTGTCAGTCACTTGGCTTTTACCTCATGGATGTAAAGTGACTGCTACAGCTCCAAATATCGTATCCATTTTCAAGGTACAGAATGGGAGAAATGTTGGAGTTTCCAGGAAAGTGAAGTCTTTCCTGGAAATTGCTCGAAGTTTCTTCTTCCATCTCATTGGCCAGTCTGTGACTCATAGCTGTATGAGAGGCTAAGAAAGAAAGTGTTTGGCACGGTTATCCCCCGGAATTAGAGAAATGGAAAAGAGACAAGGTTGGGAATGGGCCCTGTTATAAACATAGGTTGTCTTTCCAGTGTATCAAAGGGCTCATGACGTACAATGAACATCAAAGCCTGATTTCTTCCGGGCATAGTGGTATAAACCTGTGATCCCAGCGTGTGGGGTGCAGAGGCTGAAGGATCTTGAGTTCGAGGCCAGCCTGGGCTCCATCCTCAGATCCTTTCTCAGACAACAACCAAGGACTGATGTCTGGCCCACAATGCACCTGTTTAGCTTAGAACTTGAAAATGACATTGAAGGAGAAAAAGACGGCTTTTTCTTCTCTGTGCTTTAAGGTACATTAAGTCTCTGGGTATTTTTCCTGGGGAACAGAAGAACAATTTCTGGGCTCATTATCTCCCCTGCCCCCCATGGCCATGGGGTCTCTGTGCCTGCCTCACTCCAGCCCTCCCCTCTTCTGCCACCCCCCTAAGTCCTTTATTGTGTCACATATCCAAATTTGGTTACAAAACACTGAAAAATACAGATTTCCAGGCAAAACCACTGGGAATTCTGAATCAGTACGGTGAATTTGGAAAAGAGCCAGAAAATCACACATTGAGTTTATACCCAAGATGGTCTTTGGACTTGAAGGGTCTCAAAGCTAAAATTACATGAGCAGAGAGCACCCGAGGCCACTCTCTCATTGCAGGGAGAAAGTCAAGAGCAGGAAGAGGGAAGTGGACAACACACAGAGAGAGACAGAGTCAAGAGGCAAGGGGACAAAAAGAATGGGGAGTGACTCTTTAGACCACTGCCATCTACACCCTTTCCGTTCCTGAGGCTTCGTTCACATAAACCACTGTCCCTTACTCCATTCTATATCTTGAGCACTGGGGAGCTCACTCTCCTTTCACTTTCACTGTGCTCTTTCACCCAACTTCTTATATAAATTCCACAGCACCCCTGTATTTACTGATCATCCAATAGGATCAAAGACTTGCTCCAGATCATAAGGCTAAGGAAAGACCACCCTGAAGGCAGAATCCATTCTTTCACTTCTAGGCTACTTTTTTTTTTTTTTTGTCATTTATATTCTCAGACTACCCTACAGCTTTGAGGAAGTAGATGGGTTTATAGCCGAGTCCAACTGGTTTACTCACAATGCAAATCTGTCTAAAAGGGTAACCCATACATTCTGTAAGGGGACAGACCATAGGTAACTATGCCAAGTGAGTCGGGAAGAGTCAGGAGAGGCTGAGCTGTAGGAACGAGCGAGTCCAAATCTCAATGGCTTGACCTGAGTAGACTTTATTTCTCTTTCTGCTGCAATGTGGGTAAGCTGAGGAGTTTCTGCTCCTTTGTCTCTGAAGGACCCTGGCATCTGTTGGATTCATCTTAACATGGCTCCCCTGGTCACCACAATGGTCACCACAATGCACAGCCACTTTACCGTGGATGGCTCTGAAAGTTTCCCTTCCAAAGTGGCCCAAGTCCGGTCTGCTCATATGTTTCATTGGCTAATGCAAATCACGTGACCCTATCTTCTTGAAAGAAGTAGAGAAATTCAATCCTTCCAAGTGACTAGAAAACAGAGAGTTAGAAATATGTGAGATGTAGCATTACTGGCCACAGCACCAGAAATTCAGAAATTTGAGTCTGAATAAAAATATAAACTAGGCTATCTTGACAGCCTAGCATTGACAGGCTCTGCGAATGCATTCTTTTATTTCCTATATACTTAGAAAGGTAAATATGGCTATCCCTGTCTCTCTGAGGGGAATGCCGAAGGTTGGGAAGGTTAATCCAAACGTTCAAAGTCACCTGGTCTGTTTGTGATGTCTTTAGTTTTAGATTTGACTCTCTGTCTCCAAACAACATACTCTTTTTTTTTTTTAATTTTTTGAGACAGGGTTTCACTATGTCGTACAGACTGGACTTTAACTCATGATCCTCCTGCCTCAGTCTCCCAAGTGCTGGGATTATAGGTATGTATTACCCAGTCCAGCCAAACTCACCCTTTTAACTACCAAGTGTTTGTACTTCATCCAACCTTCCTTTCAAAGGCACTATATGTTTTCAAAATACTGGGAGGGGTACAAAGATATCCCTTCAGGAGTTCACTGTCTGGCCATTAAAATATTCATGATCTGTCTTTTGCTGCATAAGAATTTCCATGGCAGGCTTTCTGTAAAACAGAAGACTCCACAATAAACCAGGGGGCCAATGTTACCACAGTGTAAAGTTCAGATCTCCTGGGGATGTAAGCAGTTGCTCCAACGCTCAATAACTTTCTCTAGTGAGAGCCTGGCATAGTCTGATTGTCAAAAAAAGGCTTCTGTTTATCCTAACCTTTATTGAAAAGCTTACTAGTAATTTTTAAGGTCATTTTTGTAGTTTATGTTATTTCTAGCATACATTCACTCCTTCCCTCTCCTACTGTGGGGGGACAATGTTTCTTCATGCTGTCTAATATGGCCTCAGTCATGGAGTTGGTGTTGGCCAGCACAATACTATAGACAGTGGTCTAACAGGCCTGCTGTTGAGTTCTCTAAATTATATTCACAAAGACATGGTTCATGTAATCACTTCCCTTTTACCCTAGACTCCAAAATAAACACACGTGAGACAGACATGGAGTCATGTCACCAAGGCAAGGCTATGTCAGCTGAATTCCAGTTGATTGCAGATCCACGGGTGTAAGAATAAATGCTTATTGCTATTAGTTACTGACTTACAGGATGTTTTGTTATGCAGCTTCTGATGGTAATAGCTGACAAATACACTTCCATACTGGTGGGAGATGACCACTGGGATGCTTTACAAATCATTTCTTTAGCTCATTTAATCTGGAGAGGTGGAGTAGCTCTCCAGAGACTTCAAAGGACAAGATGGACTCTCACCATGGAGCTATACAGGACAGGCAATTAGGAACATTTGAACTCCAACCTCAGCTTGTACTCACACATGATGTTTGAAGGTAACACAGGTCATTTCTCCTCCCTGGTTTTTATTTTATGTTATGTAAAGTGTTTCTGCTACAACAAAATAGCAAACAGGTCAAAGGCCCTGTCTGGAGCACTTAGGAATTTGAAGATAGATCTAGGTACTGGATGATAGTTCTGTGATTGATTATTAATGTCTGCCACGGTCACAGATTATTTTTAGTTGTTGTGCTCCATTCCTCACACACTTTACACATCTGGGACTCTGGGAATCTAAGAAGTCAGCCAGTTGTCCTTGTGCCCTGACAAAGTTTGAGTTAGGGAGAAATTGGATCTCCTGTGAAAAAACAGGAACGAACAGGAGGGACCAGAGTTCACAGACAGTGTGAGGTTAGGGTGACCCTTTGGTACGAATTCCTTGCATTTCCGCAGCTGAGTGTCTGCGGAGAATTGCAGCTGTGATGGTGAAGCTGGTGGCTCCTTGGAGCACACACCCCTTTGGAGGGGAATCTAATCTGACAAAGGCTGGGGTTTTAAGAATTAAGGCAGACCCTGGAGCGTTCAAAGGAGGCGAGGGAGGCTGGCAGCTTTGGTTCCTCTGGGGCAGGTGGAAGTCCTCATGATGAGGTGATGGGCACCATTTGGTCAATGAGACAAAACTGACAAACCTGTGTCCAATCAGAGTTTGGCAAGAATCAGAGCAGAGACATCTAGCCATCCATTTGTCCGCCCAGTGTTCATCAGGAAATTTAACTGGCTGATCCCAGGTGCTGGTTTTGGAAGCACTCCCCCTCCTACCCCTTTAAAAAAAAAGTATGCATCCACCTGGCCTAAGAGTTCTTTCTCCAGCCTTTGGATCAATCTCCAAATGTCATATTTTAAAGCAGCTTAGAGAACATAGACTCAAAGATTAGTCAGCACAGAGGGTGACTGTTGAAAAAGTAAGGCTGTCTTCTTGCATGGGTGAAAAAAGAAAAGCAGCCAGAAGTTTGCTGTCAGATGGAAAACCGTGTGGGTCACTCCCTCTGGGTTCAGTTGGACCACCTGCTTATACACTGTCCCTGCTCCTCTTGTCACTCTGATGCCTGCCACATTGGTGGCCTATTGTCAGGCGGGGATCTGGTGTGCTTTTCTCCTGCAAGTCTGGACCCTAGCATGTTACCTGCCCCATGGAAAGCACCCCATATGTATTTGCTTATGGCATCTGTGAGTGCCAGAGCAGCCGTGGTCTCGGCTCAAGCATGGATGGGAATATCACTGAGCAGGGGGAGAAATAAAATGTCCGTTATGCTGCTCCTTGGGATGTAGGTGGTTGTTGGATACCTAGAATGAAGATGGAGTCATGATGAGCTGTGGCAGGTGGATTTTCCCAACATGCAGTACAATATAGCATGCTTATTTACTTCCAAATTTCACTGGTGGATAATCTCAGGTAGATTACTATTTTGGCACAAGCAATTCAGTGAGAGAGAGAGGCACCTGATCCACAGAACAATGACACATTGCTTTCTTTTCAATTCATTTTACCAAGTAGAGGAACAGTCCTTGTGCACTCACTCTGTGTCCCAGGCACTGTGTTAGTTTAAAACACTAAAGGTGGTTAAATTAGAGTCCAGAACCTCAAAAGGTTTACATTTTTTAATGGAAACAAAAAAAGTCATCTGTGGACACTTTTTCTTGGATTTGGTTACTGTGTTCATTACCTAATTTATTCATATTGACGAGATCGATCTTAATAGCCATTCTATAAGGAAGGTACTAATATTTTCTCACTTAACAGACCATAAAACTGAGGCTCACAGAGATTACGGAATTTGGCAAAGGTCAGTCAAACCTAGGTCTGGATAACTCCCAACTTGCCTGTTTATTAAGTAGAGGAGTTCATGGGATTACTGAGGGAAGATCAGTTAACTACTGCTGCGTAACAAGCACCACGTCTCAGTGGTGGGGCATAATAATAAGCACTTGCTCTCTGCAGGTTCTGTCTCTGCTGAGCTTAACTGGGCTTGCTCAGGTGCTGCAAGTGAGGTGGGAAGACCTGGGCTGGGCTCACCTCAATGACTTTTGCTGCAAGTTTTTAGTCTTACTCCCCTGAGACTTAGCTCTGCTCCGTGTATTTCTTGTCCTTCTGGGACCAGACTAGGACGTGCATTACCCACGGAGATGGCAAAGGCTGAAGAGATGCAGCCATACTGCACAACCACCTTTGAAGTCTTTGCTCTGTCACATCTGTTAATATTCCATTGACTTAAACTCATGACATTTCTGAACCAAAGTCATCTGATGAAGAAGAGAACTTGGCCCCACACCTGTCTGCAGAGTGAGGTGGCAAAGGGTGCAGATCACAACAAATATTTAGAATTTGGGTCAATGACTCAGTCAACTACAGAGTGACAGATGCTTTTTATTGTAAAGGTGGGCTCGGAATTGGCCAAACACATATAACAAGGTCTTCAGTTTTTTTCATTAGGACTTAAATTTAAGGAACCAACCAGAAAAGAAGGTCTGTCTCAGCTTTTCTCACCCCAGGAAACAACTGGAAATACCTGTGTATCCCTGAACAGTTATCTGAATTGTAACACCTTTACAAGATGGGGTATTTTTTTTAGCTATTACAAACCTTCATGTTTTGGAATTTTTTTTTTTGACAGTACAAAAGGCACATGATATCAAGTTAAGTAGGAAAAATGCAGGCTATAAAACAGCATTGTAGTATGTTTCTCATTGTTGAATATTTATGACACAAACACACAGGCTGGAATGGAATACACTGGCTATCCAACAGATGAAATAGGGTTTGTTTAAATTATTTTCTTTTGTTTTTTAATGCCAAATTTCCCCATGATGAACAAACAGTACTGTTTATGAGCACACCACCAAGATGTGTGTTTTTAAAAATAATCAGTCAAATACACACTAATTTTAAGCTGTCAGAAAAGTATTTTCTGTAGAGAAAAGCAAAGTTACCAGCACAGGCTTCCAGAATGGAAAGGGGGAGAAAAAAAGCCCCAGTAGTGTGAAGTGGTATAAACCAGTCATTCAAAGTAATCAAAAATCTTGTTATGCACATAAATAATTTCCAATTTAAGATGCCTGGACATTGTACATGCAAAAATAATTTTGATTGCATGGCACAATTATAAATGCAGATTTTGGAAGTCTGAAATTCATCAATATTATTTGGATTGACAATAAACCCATAATGTAGCATAATGGATTTTTTTTAATGCAGCATAAATCTTCTTAAAAAAGAATCTAAGCAGCTCAGCATCGAGACACATTAAAAGCGGCCATCGGTTCCTGGTCTGTGACTTTATGCTGGCACCTCACAGATTCAGCAAATGCAGGGAAGTAGATGCCGGGCACCTTGCTGAGGTCATGAAGATATACTCACAGCATCTTGTTAGAGCGCACTTGTGTTCAAGTGGGGAACACGGGATTATTTCCTCTTTTTTAAAGCAAGAAAGAAGACGGAAATGTTCAGCCACCCTTTATCCTTAAATATACAACCATTTCATTAAAAAAGTACAAAAGACATGAGTTAAGGAGGCTCTTTCTTAAGCAGAGGCAGACAGAGGGAAGGACTTGACAGACAAACAGACTTTGGAACACATCAATTAGCCAGAGCCATTCAGTCTAACAATTTTAAGCCTTTGTCCCTATGGAAAGAGGGATTGCTTTCCGAGGCCAAAACAAATAAATTGGATGGATTAATCCCTGAATTGGAGGCTCAGGAAACAAGTCAATGAAGGAACACTTGGGGTACATAACTACTTACTACCACCCCTCCCACAGCCTCTTTTAAAAAGCTACCTTGGCATTTTGTCAAGTTATTCACCATCGCTTCTTTCTTGCTCCCAAGATCGGAAAATTAACAACAAACAAAAACAGATATAACAGCTACAAATCATTCATCCAAATATTCAAACGAGTATACTGCTTCTGTCCCAGATGGAGGAAACTCAAATTACGCTGAATGTACTATTTAGCTCTAAAATTTTCAGGATCTCACTAAAAATAAGGTCCAAAAGAATAATTCCAGAATACCTAAAACAGCAGAACAAAAACACCAGCAGAAGCAAAGGTAGTTCAAACATTCTATGCAGATCCCTTTAACACATTCAATTCGATTTAAGGAAATGAACTTGAAAGAATCCTGAAATAACTTGGAGTAATCTTAAGTCAGAACATTCCATTTTTGGCTCAGTAGTTACTAAGGAGTACTACCACAGAAATGTTTGAATCTGTAATTGGTGTGGGAAGACTAGGATAGAGAATAGGTCTTTGGTATATATCTTATGAACTAATGGAAGAAGAAGTAAATACTGTTGATAAGTCCAGATCTCCCTAACAAAGTGTTGATATGTGATAACCCATGATGTAGAAATGCTGAAATAAAACCAAGCACCAAGAAACACTTCATGAGTTCTTATTGTGGGCTCAGCACTGATCTAAGTTGCTAATTTGTTTCACTCTCGTGAAGTGCATATTCCTATTATCACCTCTGCATTTATTACTGAAGAAACACACACACAGAAAGATGAAGCAAGTAGCCTCAGGTCACAAATTTAAGTGCAGTCAGAATTAAAACAATCAAAGAGACTCTTGTCACAGACCTCAGTGTTATCCAGGAACCTATGTTTTTCCCATTATATCAAGCAATTCTTACAACAAATATATCAAGCAGGTGGTGATGGAAGAGGAACTAAAGGTCAGAGGAGCAAAAAAGATGGTATTTGAACTCAGGACTAAATCGGGGCTCACCTATCCCTTCAGTAATTTTATGTCCATGCCCAAACATAAAATTATCTTTATGGAAGTTTTGGAAGCCAATCTGAAATCATCCGTTTAGAAGAACGTTGTACAATGGATCACCGTCCCCCTGGGTGCCTTTGAGTCCTTCTTAAGAGAAACCTACACATTCCAGCACCCACCTAGAACCATGGACAGCACCCAAGTTCAGAGAGTAAGATGGCGGACATCTGTTCTATCATGAAACCAAAACAATGATGACTCACCAGGCCTGGCTGATGAGAAATCAAGTTGGTCCATCCAGAGACTCATGCTTAAGGAACCACTTTACTTCAGTAACTGTGGAGTCCTTGACATTGACTTGGTGGTCCATCCGACCAATATAAACCATCTAGCAAATTGTCAGCTGTGTTTTAGATGACTTCATATTTTCATTTCTTAGGAATCAAATTGAACACTGAACCAAGTACGTGAAACTGCACTCTCCATGTGGATAAGAAGAAAACAAAATGAACTCTGGGTCAACCTCATCCTCTACTTGATAATTTGACTTAGGATCAGCCTTAAGTGGACAACTTAGGTTTTTTTGTCCCAGAAAATACTTTGACATTCATTAATTGATTCACTTAGCATTGTTTAATTGGGCTTCTCTAGAATTCACTACTTTCTCCATATTCTTGCATTACTGAAATATCCTTTGATATAAATTATCCTGTGATTTCTTAGTGCTTTATGCTTTTCTTCTTTTCTTGAGTGTGAGCTCTCTGGTGACAAGAACTATATATATTTTCTTATCCTTCACGCACCTATCACGATTTTTGACATATGCAATATAATACATAAAACATTTTAAGGTCCTACTGATAGATCAGGTTATTAACAATTGTGCCTGGAATTCTTTCATTTATTCATCCATTCATCTGTGTGTCTCTTTCTATACCTGTCCATCAAGACATCCATCTGTCCCTAACTCCCTCCCTCCCTCTGTCCATCCTTCCATCCTTCTATCCAACCATTTTTCTCCTTGTTTTAACCCTGTTAACAATTTGGACAAAGGAGTCAGAAAATTCACTGAAAGAGAATAAAGATAAGGATTTCTTATCCATTCTTCTTTCTCTTTATGCCCCAATTTCATTTCATCTACTGTGTTTCTCTTATTCTATCACACAGCACTTCCTCATCCCTCAGGACAGTTATGGGGATGGACTAAGATGGGTCTTGAGTGCTGGTGAGGGGAATAAATTTCTTGGTGACAGCTTGGTTTCAGGGACAGATGAAAACCTTAGCCTTAAGGAAAGTTCAAGCAAGCCCAAGAAAAGAGCTGATGGACAGTCTGACTTGTTGAGGGTGAAATCAATTAAAGTACATCAAATCCAGAGTTCATGCTTTCTTAGAGTGACAAATCTATGCTGGAAACTGAGAAAGACGAAAGGAGAAAAATGCTTTTGACCTCTTGGAGACCGGCTGTTCCTTCTGTTAGGGGAGCCAGTGCCAGAGTGAGATGCATTCATGATGAATTATAACAGCCAGCCAGCCACCTTAAAAAAGAACGGGGTGAAAAGGTTACTAAAGAGACCCAAAATGTGAGGAATTCAACCAAACATCAAGATAAATCAACTTGGGCCAGGAGTATTTGTGCTGTGCCTGTTCAGAATGGCTGTGGGTACCTCAGTTAATTAGCCTGAGTCTTTAAAGCAGGAAATGCACATACACACACACACACACAGGCATACACACATACACACATATACACACATACACACATATACACACACATACACATACACACATATGCACACACATACATACACACATGCACAGTTTATGAAGATATAGGAAGAGTCACAAGAGTGCCATTTTAACATCAGAAATTTGGAAGTATAATATTTCTGGGCAGTGCCATCCATGAGAACTTTCTGCAATCATGAAGATACTAGAGAGCTGAGTAATTCAATATGGCAGACTTTAATCATATGTGTCTGCTAAGCACTTCATCTGTAGTTAGTGCCACTGAGGAACTAAATTTTTATTATTTTATTTCGGTTATTTTCAATCGAAGTAGCCACAGGTGGCTTAGAACTACTGCCTTAGACAGTGACTTTCCAGGACTTTGGAAGTGGTATCATTACCATCAATGATATCATCAGACAAGTGGGGATCGGTTTAACAAAGACTGCAAATCAATTCCTTATATGTTGGCAAAGTTCTTGGCAGAAACTCACTATACTCACTTGTAATACTTGATGGTAGATTAGATTTTTTTCTTAGACTGTAGAGATTGAAATTCTCTCTCAGAGAGCAGTTTCCCCATCAGTCAAATGGGCTTCATATCAACTCTGAGAGAGGCTCAGCATCTGAGAGCCCTCAGTAAAAGCTGCTGTGATTGTGGCGATGAAGAATCAAGTAGGGACTGAGAAACAGAAGTCTTTTGTTGACCAATTGTCTTGGTTTCTTCCTGGCTCCTCACTGAGATGAATGTTCCAGATAGCCACAATTTGCATTCTTTAGCAGCCAAATTAATATTATTATTTCCAAATTTGAGACATTCTGCCTGGAAAACATTTTCATGAGTTTTAATATTTCTTGCCTGCGAAAAAATATGCAATAAGACTTAACCTTTTTGTTTTTTCTGAAACAAAGACACACATGTAAAATTCACATAACCCAAATTTCACCATTTAAAAGTGGACAGTATAACAGTGTTTAAAATATGCTTTTCATCACCCCAAAAGAGCACTCTGAACTGTCCTCCCTTGTCATTCCTCCCCACAGCCCCTGGCATGCACCAATCTGCTTCCTGTCTCTGTGGATTTACCTATCATGAATATTTCATGTGAACAGAACCTCACACTATGTGAACTGGGACGTCTGGCTTCTTTCACTTAGTATGGTGTTCTCAAGGTTCTTCTGTGAGCATGAACCAGCATCTCATTCATTTTTATGGCTGATTATTCATTGTATGCCTCGATGACACTTTATCTGTTCATCTGTTGATAGACACTTGGTTGTCCCCATCTTTTAACTACCATGAATGGTGCTGTTACGAACATTATGTACACAGAGGTGTTTTGAGTTGCTGTTTCAGCTTGATTGGGTAGATAACTCATAAGTTAACTCTGTGTTTAAGTTCTTGAGGAGCTGTCAAACTGTTTTCTGTATCATTTTACACTCCCGTCGGCAATGTGTGAGGGTTTCAACTCTCCACACTGTCACTCACATTCATTATTCTATTTTTTGCATTATTGCCATCCTACGACAGCATCTTGTTGTGGTTGTGACTATATTTCTCCAGTGACTGATAATGTTGAGGGCTCTTTACCTGTGCTTTTGTACATGATTTGAAAATATTTTCTCCTGCACCCTATAGGTTTTGTTTTTCCACTTTCGTGTTAATGTTAGTTGATGCACAGAAGTTATTAATTTTGATGAGCTCTGATATATTTATTTGCTGTTGTGTTCATGCTTTTGATATCATATCTAAGAACTCATTGCCAAATCAAAGGTCACAGAGATTCACCAATATATTTTATGGTTTTAGCTCTTAAATTTAGTCTTTGATCTAAATATCTTAACTTAAATTTTTATACGGTGTGAGGTAGGAATGCTTTACTCTTCGCCCTGGGGATATCTAGTCATATCAGTGTCTTTTGTTACAAGTCTTTCCCTATTTAATGTTTATGAGTTTCTTATTGAAAAATTAATTAGCCATAGAAATATGGGTTCATTTCTGGACCTTTAATTCTGCTCCATTGATCTAATGTATGTGATTTCCATTAGCCCATATCACACTGTTTTGACTGCTGTGTCTTTGAATTAAGATGGGAAATCCAGAAGTCTGAGTCCTTTAATTTGTTGTTCATTTTCAATACGATTTTGACAATTCAGGGCCCCTTGCAATTCTGTGTGAGTCCATCGTCCATCACTGTAGCAAAATACTTAAGATAATCAACTTAAAAGAAAGAAAGGTTCATTTTGGCTTACAGTTTTGGGAGTTCAAGCCCATAGTTAGTTATCTTTGTTGTCTTTTGGCCTGTGATGTAGCAGAACACCACAGCAGGGAGAATAACATAAACCAAAGTTACTCACTCCTAGTGGCCAAGAAGTTAAGAGAGAGAGAGGAGAAGCAGAGGGGCCAGAGTTGTAAGACCCCCTCTAAGAGCACACGCCTAATGACCTAACTTCCTTCCACTGAGCCCCATCTCCTAAAAGTGCCACCACCTCCCAATACTGCTATGGGTTGAGGAACAAGAATTCAACACATGGGCTTTTAGAGGACATTCTAGATCCAAATCACAGCAAATTCTATGCGAATTTGAACGTCTGTTTTCATGTTTCTACAAAGATCGCTGGACTGCTGATAAGGATTACATTGAATCTGATGATCACTTTGCATAATATTTCCATTTTAACGATACTAAATTTTCCAATCCACAAACACAGGATGCATTCCCATTCATTTAGGACTTTGGTAACTTCCTTCAGCAAGTTTGCAGTTTCTAGAGCATGAGTCTTTCACTCTTAGCTCAATTTATTCCCCAGTACTTTATTCTTTTGAATTCTATTGTAAATTGGACTGTTTTCATGATTTCCTTTTCAGATCATTCATTGTTAATCTATGCAAACACAATTGACCTATGTGTTAATCTCACATCCCTAATTTTGCTGGGATTGTTCTCAGGGTTTTTTTAAAGGGGTATTCTATATTTTAAATATGCAGAAAATGTCATTTGTGGATAGAGATAGTTTTACCCTTATTTTCCAACTTGGAGGTCATTTCTTTTTTTTTTTTTTATTGCATAATTGCTCCAGTGAAAACTTCTAGTGCAACGTAGAATGACAGTGATAAAATCAGGTTTTCTTGTCTCATTTCTGATCTTATGGAGAAAGCTGTCAGACTTCCATAGTTCAGTGTGATGCTAGCTGTGGGTTTTTCACAAGTGTCCTTTATTACTTTAAAGAAGTTTCTTGTATTCCTCATGCTTTGAGTGTAATTTTTTTTTTATCATGAAAGGATGTTGGATTTTGTCAAATGACTTTTCTGCATTGGTTGAGATAATCATGTGTTTTTTTCCTTCCTTCTATAAAATGTTTCATTACACTGGTTAGTTTTCCTATGTTGAGTCACTCTTGCATTCCTGGAGTAAATCCCAGTTGGTCATGGTGTGTAATCCTTTTACTATATGGTTGGATTTGCTTTGCTGGTTTTGTATTATGGTAATATTAGCTTCAAGAGTAAGTCAGTATGTGTTCGTATCTCTTCTATTTTTGGAAGAGTTTTTAAAAGGGTCACTGTTAATTTTTCTTGAAATGTTTGCTAGAAATCATGAGTGTGACCATCTTTCCCACTTTTATTAACTGAGTGGTTCTCTTTACTTTCTTTGTTAGAGGTCCACTCAGATTTTCTACTTCTTCTTGAGTCAGTTTTGGTCATTTGTGTGTTACTAGGGATTCTGATACTTCATCAAGGTTATCTAATTTTCTGAGATGCTATTATTCATAATATTCTTTTCTAATCCGTTTTATCTCTGTAGGGCAGGTAGTAATGTCTCTACTTTTATTTCTGATTTTAGTTATTTGTATATTTTCTTTTCTGTTAGTTTAGTTAAAGGTGTGTCAATTTTGTTGATTTTTCTGAAGAAATAAATTTTGGTTTTATTATAAATTTTCTTTATTGCTTTTCTACTTTCTTTTGTTGATCTGTTTTTCATCTGGTTTTTCCTTCTGCTATAAATTCTGTTTTTTACCTTTCCCTTCTGGTTTCTCAAGATCTAAAGTCTGGTTATTTTGAGATCACTCATTTTTAATGTACATGTTTTATGGCTATAAAATTCTAAGCACTGTTCTCACTGTGTCCCATAAGTTTTGATATAGAATGCTTTTGTTTTCATTCATCTCCAAGTATTTTATGATTTTCTTGTGCTTTGTTCTTTTAATAGGTTGTTTAATTTCTGCATCTTTGTGAATTTTCTAGTTTTCCTTCTGTTACTGATTTCTAGCTTCATTCCATTATGGTTAGAAAAAAAAACACTTTGTATGACTTCAACATTTTTTAAATCTATTGAGATGTCTGTGTGGTCCAACATATGGTCCTTAAGACTGTTCCCTTGGCACCTCCACTTCTGTTGAGTGTTCTATGTAGACCTGTGAGGTATAGCTGGCTTACTATGTTTTTTAAATCTTCCATGTCCCTGCTGGCTTTCTGGTGGGATTATATCCATCATTTAAAATGAAGTTTTCAAATATTATTGTAGAACTTTTTAACTTCACCATCACTTCTTTCAATGGTTTCTTCATACATTTTAGGGCTTTGTTGTTCAGCACACATGTGTTTATTATTGTTATATCTTCTGGATTAATGAACCCTTTCCTCACTATGTAATGATCTTCTTTATCTCTTGTAACTTTTTCAAATCCTCCCTTATTGGATAAAATATTCTTTTTTTGCTTACTACTCGTATGGGATATCTTTCCCCCATCTTTTCACTCTCAGCCTCTTTATGTACTTGGATCTGATGTGAGTCTGTTGTAGACCTACATAGTGGAATTATGCTTTTAAAAATCTATTTTGCCAACTGGTGGAGTGGCTCAAGTGGTAGAGTGCCTACCTAGCAAGCATGAGGCCCTGAATTCAAACCCCAGTACCTCCAAAAAAAAAAGGGGGGGGGAAGAGAGAGAAATTTGTTAAAAAATCTGTTTTGCCAATGTCTGCCTTTCAATTGGAGATTTTAATCCATTTACATTTAAAACATTGCTTGGAAGGATGGACTTACTGCTGTATTTTCAGTATTTGCTTTCTGCATGGTTCACACTTTTTCAGATAATCCAATAACACCATTTTTAGATTTAATTGAAATTTTGTAGAGTAGCATTTGGATTTCCATCTTTTTCCCTTTCATTTTTTAAAACAAAGAATTTCTTGGTATAATCCTTAGGTATTATAATTAATTTTATCAACTTAACAGAATGAAAAAGTCTCTGCTTGTTATGATGTTACTTTTGTCCAGGATGTATCATCTTTATTTGTTGCTTTGTGATTATTGTCTTACGGATTTGTTTTTTTAATTCTACAGGATGAGGAATGAGGGACTATGAACCAAAAAGCACATTATTGAATTGTATATTTAATTATACAATTACTTGCCTTTACTGAATTTTTACAGCTTCATTTAGCTTTGAGTTACTGTCTGATATCTTTATTTTAGCCTGAAGGGTTCCCTTAAGCAGTTTTTGGTAGAGCAGATCTATTAGGGAGTAGTTGACATCATTTATATCAAAATACCTTAATTTCTTATTTATTGATTGATTGATTGATTATTGGTGGTACTTGGGTTTAAACTCAGGGCTTCAAGCTTGCAAGGTGGATGCTCTTCTGCTTAAGTCACACCTACGGCCCTTTTATCTCTGCTTATTTTGGAGACAGGGTCTTGTTTTTTTGCCCAAGCCAACCTGGACTATGATCCTCTTATTTTAAGCTAGCCTCCATCACTGGGATGACAGGTGTGCAACACCATGCCCAGCTTTTTCATCTGTTGACATGGAGTCTCTAAACTTTTTCTCTGGCTTGGTTTCAAAGTTTGATCCTCCCAATCTCAGCCTCCAAATAGCTAGGATTATAGTTGCAAGCCACTGGCACTTGACTTTATCCTTTATGTTTTAATGATAGCTTTGCCAGGTGTACACTCCTTCCTTCTTTCTTTCTCTTTCTTTCTTTCTTTCTTTCTTTCTTTCTTTCTTTCTTTTGCAGTACTAGACTTTAACTCAAGGTCTCATGTTTGCTAGGCAGACACTCTACTACTTAAGCAACTCCACCAGCCCTTCTTTATGATGGGTTTTTCAGGACAGGGTCTTGGAATTATCTTGCCCAGGCTGGCTTTGAACCACAATCCTTCTGATCTCTGGCTCTTGAGTAGCTGGGATTACAGGTATGAGTCACCAGTGCCCAGGAGATATACATTCTTTTTTGGCAAATTTCCCCCCATTCTTTAAGCATTTATGATTATCATCCCATTGCCTCCCAATGGTTCCTGATGAAAAATTAGTGTGAATCTTTTTTATTGAAGATCCTGTGTAGTCATTTCTCTCCTCTTTGCCTTTGACTTTTGACAGTTTGTTTGTTGTGGGTGTTGGAGTGAATCTCTTTGCATTTATCCTTCTCATTGTTCATTGAATTTCTTTCATTGTAGAGTCTTATCTTTATTCAAAATCAGAAAGGTTTTTGGCCATTTAAAAATATTTATTATATACCTTTCCTTCTTTCCATTTCTTTTGGGACTCTTATTATATGACAATGGTACACATCATGGTTTCCCATCAATCTCTCCAGGTAGGTTCACTCTTCTTCCTTCACCTCTGATTTCTTCATCTCAGACTGAGTAACTTCAATTGACTTGTTTTCATGCTCATGGATTCTTTCTTCGGTCTGCTCAAATGCACTCTTGAAATCCTTCAATAAATTTTTCACTTCATTTATTTTTACTTTTAAATGCTAGAGTTTCTCTTTGGTTTTACTTCATAATTTCCCTCTATTGATACTCTTTGATGGTTAGGACATCCCTCTCTGGGTTTTCTCTGTCTCCATCTGCTTAACCATATTTAAAACAATTGATTTATAGTCTTTACCTAGAGTGGAGGAGTGGCTCAAGTGGTAACACACATGCCTAGCAAGCACAAGGCCCTGAGTTCAAACCCCTGGACTGCAAAATAAATAAATAAAGTCCTTTTCTAGTTTAACACAGACTTAAGTTCGATGTCTGTGTTTCCTCAGGGCCAGTTTCTTCTACTTTCTTCTGTTTGTGTTCTTACTCCCAGCATGTTTAGTAATTTTATGCTGATAGTGATATTTTGAATATTACAATGTGAAAATTCTGGACATTGAATTCTTCCCAGACTTCAGAATTTGTTTTTCTCTCTTGCTGTGAGTTGTAGCTATACGTGTAGTGACTTTTCTAAACTATTCATCTAAATTATGTAGTCTTTGTATTCTGAGCCTTGAACTTGTGTTTCAGTTAGTATTTTGAAAGACATTTCATTAACCACCCATAAAAGAGAAAAAACAGAAAGAAAAGAAAAGAACAAAAATTCAGTCTTTGCAGGTTGGCTCTGCATCAGGTCACACTGTCTATGTGTAGTCAGTCCATTTACAATTTTATCTTAGCTTTCACTTTCTCTTTGTACTATGCCTACGTATCAGCCAGAGGTCAAAGCGTAGCTCCCTAGGCCTCTCACGAGCATGCATCCAGCCCTGGAATTGCACATGACTATAAATTCCCTGGTATTTGTGGTTGCCTTTATTTTCTTCTTCTTTTGTAGTGCTGGGATTGAACCCAGGACCTTGCACATGCTAGGCAAGTTCTATACCACTGGACCACATCCCCAGCCCTTGCGGTTACTTTGACTACCCTACTTTTCCAGAGAAACTCTCTCCTTAGCTGCTTCTCCCAGCTCTTCCACATATTTATTGCTTACCACCACTGTGTCTCTTGTCCGAGGAAGTAGTGCTTTGTTTATTGATTTTATAATGTTTTGTAAGGCTGTCCTCTGAGCAGTCATTTCCCCATCCTGAGACAGCTCCAAGTTAGACATACTAATGACAAACAGCTTGGTCATGCCTTCCGCTTATCCTCAGACATGTCAGAACAGACAAACATATTCCTCTGAGAACAAGGTCTATTCTGCAACCCCAGAACCAGGGACCAGGGCCCCACACTTGGAATACAGCTGACAGCTTCAAGATCACCACCAAGCAGAGGAAACAGGTAGACCAGGGCAAGCAAAAAAAAAAAAAAAAAAAAAAAAATCACAATAATTTCCTACCATTTCTGAAAAAGTTGCTTCAATTTTTGTTGGCTCTTTTGGTGTTTCTACAGACAGATGGGTCTTTGGACCTGCTCACTACATCATTTTCACTTACACAACCCTGTCCAATTTAATATTTGTTATATGCTAAAGAACCCTTTCTCCCTTAGTTACTCTGTGGTGCTGAAACAAACCAACAAATGTCCACAAGTCCAGATATAGGAGGCTGCATCCCATTCACTAAGCAGACCTGTGTGGTTAATATTTGTGTGTCTTCCTGAGTGATTTTTTTTGACTACAGTCTCTTTAAAATCTCTTTTCTTCTCCCACTAAGATGACCAGCTGTTCTGGCTTGCTGGAGTCCTAGGAATTTCCCAGAATTCAATTCTTTTAGTGCTAAGATCAGAGTCTTGGGCTAACCAGGATGGTGGCCACCTTACCTCCCTCATTTCACCACACACACGCAAATTGCAATGTGTGCTTTTAATCTAAGCAGCTTGTCAAGCTGATCGGATTTTCAGATAAGCATGTAATCAGGCTCTAAGTTGAGTTCACTTGAGTGTGAACCTAGGCATGGACTTTTGAGAATAATTTAGTCCACTTCTGGGTCTTGGTTGTGTTTGTGACATTTCCGTGATTTGACCTCATGGTTCTTCCACATTAATGAAAAAGGCATAATACTGCAAATAAGATGATGCAGACACTAAGTTTTATTCTCTTTCAATTTTCCTATTAGAGTTTCTTTTTGTATTCTTTTCTAGGAGGCCATATATTCATCTTTTCCCACTGTTATCCCAAAATTACTGAGGCCAGAAGATTTCAGTAGTGAATCCTAACTCAAAAACAAGCACCTTTGTCCCCCAGGGGACATGTGGCAGTTTGGGTGGTCATAGCGGCGGGCAGGTTCCTACTGATATGGAGTGGGTAGAGACCAGAGAGGCCGCTCAGCATCCTGTGGTGCACAGGACAGCTCCCATCACAAAGAATGGCCAGCCCAAACTTCAAGGTTGCTGAGTGTATGAATCCTGATTTAGAAGAACAAGCTGTGGTTAAGTCAGGCTGGAGAAACAGAAGAAACTTCAAAAATATCTGTGGAACTCTTTCCCCTTGTTTTATTTATGTATTTTTTTAGCTAGTTCAGTGTAAAACAACTTCTCTACTCAACAACAAAAGCAACATTTCTAGACTTTGGAAATTCAAGTCTCAGACACAGTCAGGCCCAAGTCACTTGCCACTTCTGCCTCTCTCTCTTGCTGGGACATCCTGGTGCGAGAGATGAGCAGGAGGCACACGATATGTTTTTCATTCATTTATGCTGAATTTGTTGAAATGTTCCTTTTTTTTTTTTTAATGAGCCATTTGATGTCCAAAAAGCCTTTTGAATCACATTTATAACCCTTTAAAAAGCTCATTCCTTTTAGAAACAGGAAATCACTCTGTAAGCAGAATAAACACAGCCAAGCCTTGGAACTGGGGGGTTGAGAGGTGAATCTCGTTGGGAGCTTCTGCCCACACCCTCCAGGCACCCCTCTGTGGCCATCAGACAGCAGGGGTCAAATGGACTCCCTGGCTGCCTGGTGGGGGGATTTGAAGGGGTCTGTGGCCAATGGGGCAGCTGTAAGTGGACCCCCACCTACGGATAGCGTTCTTTTTATGAGTCTGTCATGGTAGAGGAGGAAGATGTTTAGCCAGCTGTAGATCATCTCTGCTTGTCTGGAGATGCTTGCCCTCTCTGTGTAGAAAGACTTTGTCTCTTTGTGCATGAAATGGGAGGATTGGACCAGGCGATCATCAAAGGCCTTTCCAGCACTTATGAGCCCTGTAAGTCTCAGACGTTGGCTCCTAACACAGCAAGTTCGCGGCACGCTCAGTGTCCCATTCAGCACCCACTCTAGCTGACAATGATAGCTCCTCAAGAGCAGTTTTAGTCAGGTGGAGGGGAAACACCTGCAATGCCAGCACACAGGAGCCTGAGGTAGGAGGATTGCAAGTTCAAGGTCAGCCTGGATTGTATAGCAGTATGCCGCAGAAAGGGGAGGGGAGAGAGAGAGAGAGAGAGAGAGAGAGAGAGAGAGAGAGAGAGAGAGAGAGAGAGAGAGAGAGGAAGGAAGGAAGGAAGGAAGGAAGGAAGAAGGAAAGAGGGAAGGAAGGAAGGGACAAAGTAGGAAGGAAGGAAGGGACAAAGTAGGAAGGAAGGAAAGAAGGAAAGGAGGGAAAGAGGGAGAGAGACAGAAAGAGATGGAGTGGGAGAGGGAGGAAAGAAAGAAAGAAAGAAAGAACCCCTTTAGACAGAGATCTTGTAGGATGGCACACACATACCGGAAAATGGACCAATCTATCACTCCTGGACCAGGTAAAAATATGATATCCATTCCTTTAGAACAGGGATTTAGCTAAAACTCAACTGTAGAAGAGGTTAAAAATAAAATAAAACATAGAGTAAAAATAAAACAAGGCAAAACAAACAAAATACAATAAAATGTAGGATGGGGCTCAGAGCTGTGTGACCTCAGGTACATAACTGACTTCTCTGTGCCTTGCTTTCACAACACAGGGTGTGATATGACCTACCTCCCCATTTTAGTTACTTCGTCTTCCCTGTGTCTAGTTCTATTTAAACTAGGTAACAAAGCCCATTTGCATTCATTGTGATAATAATGATGGTCTCTCTTTAATGCCAAGCCACCCTCTTTTTCATATCTTTCTGTTCTGAAGCCATGGCTTGCCCTACAATCACTGTGCACAGTTAAACCTAAGTCTCCTGTATTTCTCAAAAAAAAACAAAACAAAACAAAAGTAGTTTTTAAATTCATGGCTCATTAGAAGAAAACAAAGAGTAGGGAGTAATTTATTGCTAACAGCATCCAACATGTGTCACCATGGCTATGCATTCTCTTTTTATTGGTGACACTGGGATTTGAACTCAGGGCCTCCCGTTTGCTAGGCAGGTGCTCCACCACTTAAGCCACCCCCCCAGCCCACACTCTCTCTCCTGAGAAGCAGGAACAGGACCCGGAGGAGGCTTTTCCCATTCAGGGACTAGGGCAGGAAGAGGACAGAGCTGGGTCTGTACCTTCTGGTACCATTTGCTCCACACCCAACTTTCTAACTTTCTCTTTCTGCCCACCTCCCTCTCCCCCCCGCCCCCCCCCCCCGCCCCGACCGACCTTTTAAGGGAGAGGAGGCAGGTGGCTCTTTGCTTCTTCCCAGGCAGAGCAGGACTCCATGAACTTTACTGCGGTGACTTTGCTGGGGTCACACTGAGGACCGTGCTGGGTCCTGGGGCTCAGGGCTGCAGAGGAAGCACAGTCACATGTCTGTAACTTATGGAAGTTAATCTTTATCGATTGTTGGCTCCTTTGCCGGAGAACACTGTTTCCTCCCAGAGTTTTAAGAGGCCCCAGGGAGCTGGTAAAGAAAGATGCTTCAACTCAGTAGAACGCTGGAAAGATGTATTTTCCCAGGGAGACTTCTGCAGATGGTCTGTGACATGGGTTCATTCCTGCAATCGGCGGCTATTGAAATCCTCTGTCTAATTGGGTTCAAGACACTTGGACAAATACTGGGTTGGTGGGGGTGGGGTGGCAGAGAGCAGCACATGGTGCTGTGTGATTGTGGGCACAAGACCTGGCTTCTCTGACCTTCAATTTCTTTATCTGCCAATGACAGGAAGCTCCTCATGACTGAGTATGTAGTGCTTACAATCACTTGTGTGAGATGCTGAGTATGCTCGTCCGGCAGATAAAAAGTACTCAGTAAAGGAAAGCTGGAACCATTTTTTCATTCAACAAACACACACCAAGCCTCTACAGAATACCAAGCATTGTTTGAGCGCTATATACTAACATCGATCCTCATATCATGTCTTTGAACCTTACTGAGATATCCCGAGACTGAGTTGGTGATCATTTGGGAGGTGGCGGGGCGGAGTTACCAGTTGGGGAACCTGAGCGATCTCCTGATGGAGAAGGCGGCTCCAGGATGACCCAGCAAATGCGGCCCATGAGTTCTGATAGAGAAAGATGACCAAGCATATCGTACCCCATCCTGAGTCTTGTTTGAGTCATTGGTTCCTCTGGTTTTCTCTGCTTGGAGCCATTTTTGACAGAAGTACTGGAAGTAGTGATGGATTACGTGGGATAAGGATCCACCCTTGGCTGGGATCAGCTTCCCCAGATGTCCTGTACCTGGTCCCTTCTTGACAAAGTACATTCTCATCTTGAAACTGGACTATGTCTCTCCTGGCCAATGATGCTGGGGACACTGATGTTGTAGGTGACCACAGGATGCTGGTGATGACGGTTCATCACTGGGACCAGGTGCTGATCCCTGAATTCTACTTATGTTCTTCCTAACATCGTGACATTCCTGAACATCAGGCCTTATTACTTCATATGACAAAACAGAACACTAAATCAGGAACACGAGGCTAAGCCAGGAGACGTGACTGTGCCAAGGGACATTCCTAGGAAGATACAGCTAATAGCAAACCTAACAAAATCCAGCTCCAAACTACTAATTTTGCCACTAAGATCTGGATCGTGAGTACATCATTTTCTATCCCTCTTGTCAGCTTGCCATGTGTTATCTCATTTAACCCCGTGGGCCTTTCAGGAAGGTTCCAGTGTTATTTCTGTCTTCGAGCTGCAGAGAGAGGCGTGAGTGTTTCACGGTTGCCTGTGGTCCTCTAGTTGGCCAGCGTGGATCTGAGACACCATCGGAAGATACAGCTTGTGCTTTTCTAATGCTCAGTTGAAAACCCATTGTGCCTTTATTTTTATGGAGGTTTAATGTACTTTTGGTGAAGTGTGTGCATGTTACAGTTGCGATGTGTTCTCATGCATGTATGTACCACCACTGGATACATCTGAGTTATTAACCCACTAAGCCGTGCTGACTGGATACCCAGAGTTCAATATCATTTTGAAATCGTCAGATACCATGTAACACATCCAGGTGTGTCTTCCACATGTATACATCGTATCCACGCTGATGCAAACTCAGATGACACTTACGATGTTCTGAACACAGGTTCCAAACCCCACACCTGTGTTAATTCACATTAGCTTGATAAGGTTAGTACTGGTCCTCTGATCACAACCATTTTCCAGATGTAGAAACTGAGGCACACAGAAGCTGAGTGGGTTACCTAAGGTTACACAGCTGTCAGTCATAGTACTATGAGTTCAGCCTGCGTGGTCTGGCTTGGAGTCCTTCACAGACTTCATTTCCTTAAATACACAACATAAATCCTACAAAGAAAGCACTGTTGTCAATCCCACTTTACAGAGGAAACAACTGAGGCTGACTGACTGACAAAACGACTTGCCTGCGGGTCTCTATGAGTAACCACCAAACTTGCTGACAGCCATGGTCTGGGTTTATCATGTGCTGAGAAAAATCTGACATCTTTGCTTTGAACTGGGATTATTGTGGTACCCGTCTGTCCCTGTCTGAGAACCCTAAGTTTATAGAGAGTGGAACCCGTGTCTTATCAGGATTTCTGTCCCTTGTGGCTGCTGGCACTGCACCCCACTCTCTGAGGGAGCCTTGGAGAAGAGAGAGACATTGGGACAGTCAGCCTGGTGTTGGAGGTGGCAGTCCCAGACCCCACCTTGTTGGAGTCATGACCAAATAACTGCTTGCCTGTCTCCCCAACTCCGTCCTGTACCCCATTACATGCCTGGGTCCACCTTTTCCTAGTTTCTCCTTGGGGAGCTGTAAATCTTGGGTTTCCCATTTTTCTCCAGCTCGAAAGGATATGAATTCTGTAAATCTTGGTCTGAGTGAGCATCAGGATGCATAAAATATGACAGGAAGGAGGCCGGGGAGGCAGAGCTTATGCAGAGCACAGCATCCAACAGTGGGGATGGGCAGGTCAGGGGTCCCTGGGGACCCTTGGGCTGGAGCCTTGCTTCAGAGAGAAGCCTTGGCTATCTCTGGCTATAATAGAAAGTCATGGTCACTTCCATGCCAGGGTCCCAGGAGTATCGCCACTGTAAGGGGCACAAGTGACAAACTGCAGACTATCCACATGGCCCTTGCCCTGCTTCTCACTCTTGGCCCTTGACTCCAAAAAGTTGGAGAAAGGAAGGGAGAGTCATTCATTCAGGTGACAGGACAGCAGGAAGGACTTAGCTAGGATGAGAGGAAGGACTTCCTGAAAGGAAAGGTTATTAAGCCCCAGGATGAGTTATTGAGAGAGGTAGTGGAAGGTCCTTCCTGATTTTGAGACAAAGATGGTTATTAGTCCACAGGACTTCGGCTCAGGCTGTCCGGGCGGATCTGGGACCCCTTTGGGAGGACCATGTGTCAGATGGTCACTCACGAAGGCCTAGCCATGCCCACATTCCCTCTGACAGTGGCTGCCTGATTTCCATTCTTCTATTGTTTCTTTTTGTGCCATAAAATTCATACACATTCATTGTCAGTCTTACAAAAAATCTAAATGAGAAAAATGTTCGAAAGGAAATTTTCCAATTACTTCTGTCTGCAAACTCTGCTCTGGTGTCTACAGATGTCTACTGCTGAGATTTTGCAGCAAATCTTCCTCTTTGATTTCTGCATAGTGAAAATGCAGGGTGGTGTTGTTGTGTTTTGCAGTGCTGCGGATGCAACCCAGGGCCTTGCACACGCTAGGCAAGGACTCTATCATTTAGTACACCTTTTTTGAATGCATATTCTCCCTCTCATATGAAAATTCTCATGAGAATTTGATATTTGAGAGAATATTCTCATATTCTCTCTCTCCTTCCCTCTCCCCCTTTCCCTCCCTGTCTCTCTCTTCCTCTCCCTCTCTCTCTCCCTTTCTCTCTCCATCTCCCTCTCCCTCTCTCTTGTTCTATACTCATTTCTGTGACATCGCAGGTGTGTATTTCACTTGGATTTTTAGACAGTCCCTTCACATCTTATAATCTGTGTGACATAATTCATTTAACTGATCCTCAAATGATTTACTTTCTGGTTGTTTCCCAAATTTTGCTAATGCAAAAATGCTATGATACAGCACTCACACCCATGACTCTTGGCACACATAAGGACATTTCTTTACATCAAATTTCTAGAAATGAAACTGCATAGCAGAGAACTTTAAGGGTTGCTGGGCAGAACAGAACTCTGTGAGATGCTGTATAGCACCACTCATTCCTAAAGCTGGCGTGGGTGCAGGGAAAACCATTCAACAGGTCTTATAAGCACATACTTTCATATGTTCACCAACTGACTGTGTGAGTGGCATTCATTTATTTTCTTCCTGATAAAATCCAGTATCTCTCTATGTCTTTTCTGATGACTCTTATCTTTGGCCCATTTATTTCTACCAGTTTTTGTCTTTTAAAAGTGATTCTTGGCCAGGCACAGTGGCTCAATTCTGTAATCCTAGCTGCTTGGGAGGTAGAGATTGGGAGGATCATGGTTCAAGGCCAGCCTGGGTAAAAAGTTTGTGAGACCCCCCATCTCAACCAATGACCAGACATGGTGGTGTGTGCCTGCCATCCCGTTACTCAGGGAAGTGTAAACAGGAGGATCAAAGTCCAGGCCAGCCTGGACAAAAAGTGAAACCCTGTCTCAAAAAGAACCAAAGCTAAAACTCTTTACAGACTTTGGTTTTTGTCCTTTTTTTTTTTGACAATATCTTACATGTTGGAAATATTTTCTCCCAACTTAAGCTTTACTTTCTTTGCATTTCTTTTATTAGTCATGTCTCCTGCTTAAAATTATAATAAAATGAGTCTCATCGTAATATGCTAACTAAAGCAACTGGTTTTTGTTGTAGAAAATTTTAAAAGAAAAATAAAGGGCAAAACTCACAATGTGACTATGCTCTATTGAACTGCAGGCTTCAACATGGGTCTGGGTGGAGCATTAGCTTTCTGTTCTATAACAAAATGCCAGGGGCGAGATGGAAAAGAGAGGTTCAGTGGCTCACGATTTTGGAGGTCAAGATCGTTGGTTTGTCCTCTGATGAGGGCAGCCGAAGGCATCACATCCCTGGCAGGAGCACAGGAAGGAGCAAGTGGTCACACCTTGAACAAGGAGGCAGAGAGAGACTGGGGTCTCTCAATCCCCTTTGAGGGTGTCCCACCCAGGACCTCCCACTAGGCCCCACCTCTTAAAGGGACCACCATCTCCCAACACCACCACCTGGGGACCAAGTTCCCAATACAGGAATCACAGGGGAGAGAAAGTGTATTCAAAACATTGCAGGTAGTAACCACAATTTTAATTTTACCTCTCAGAAAAAATCACTCTTTTCTCCGGAGATGTCTTTCTCTGTATTGATCCACTAGGTTTATTAGTTTCTAATCTTTTAAATCTATTTTTTACTTAACACACAATGTCTATCTTTTGACATGAAAAAGTCAACAGGGTTGTAAATATATAATGTGTTAAAAATAAGACTAATAGTAGGCTACTGTGTGCTAGGCTCTCAGCTAGAATCTTTTCATGTAAAATTTAATTTTATCTTCTTTTTTTTTTTTTTTTGACAGGGTATCACCGTGTAGCCCAGGCTGGCCTTGAACTCACGATCCTCTTGCCTCAGCCACCTGAGTGCTGGGATTACATGTGTGCACCACTATATCCAGGTTCTCATTTAATTTTTATCACCTATTTTTATGATTCTCCTTCAGATTGAGAGACTGAGGCTTCCACAGGTCAAGCCGCTCATATTGGTCTGGGATGGGCATGAACTCAACTTAACACCCCGGTGCTTCTCTGTACCTATACTGTTGGGGCCACAAGGTCCCTAACCCACCTTCAATTCTTGGGTATTTTGGTGACTACCAGTGCCTGCTCCATCATCAGTTGTAAGTGTTCCTGTAGCTTTATTCTGAACACTGTCTTATCCATTTTATATTTTTGATCAACCCCTTCCTTTTCCTTACCGAAGACTCACAAATACATGAAGTGCAGAAGCTTAGACTGCATATCCAGTCTCCTCAGGTCTGAGCCCTGAGTCCTCCTTTCACACTTTCATGCAGGAGACAATAATAATAACTTCTATCCTAAGACGGCTGAATGCAAACACACACAGAGATGCACAGAAAATTCCATTCATTTCCTATTGCTGCTATGAAAATCTGCCCCAGACTTAGTGGCTTAAAACAACAGAGATTTATTCTCTTACAATTGGGGAGGTCAAAAGTCCAAGGTGAATCCTATAGGGCTGCAGGCAAGGTGACAAGGTGGCTTGCTTTTAGAAGATTCTAGAGAAAACTCACCAATCGGGCATTCCAGTGACTGTCTCACATCACCTTTTCCCCTTCTCTTGTCAAATCTCCCTCTGCCTCTCTCTTATATGGACACTTTTGATTATATTTAGGGCTCAGCAGAATAATCCCAGATAATCGCACCATCTCAAGATCCCTCATTTAATCACATCTGCAGAGATCCTTTTGGCATACAAGTTAATATTCACAGACTCCAAGGATTAAGTCTTGAATGTCCCCGAGACCTCTAACCAGCCTAATATATACTTGTCTTTTCAAACATAAGCAATTGCTATTATTGGTGACAGACATCATTTTTGATGGTTTCAACCAACCTGGTATTATGATAGGAAAAACCTAAGTACACTTCTCTTTAAATATTTAAATCAAATGAAAGTTATAGCTTTTGAAAATAAGGACAAATTAATTCTAAAAAGGCTTTTAAAGGAGTTCTTAGAGGATTACAAAATAATAGGCTGCCCGTAGGCAGGAACTGATGAAGTCTTCTTCTGTGAACTCAAGGGATTGCCGTGTGTTTTCCTCTCCCCTCTGCTCTGCTGAGCCTCAATCCCCATCACCCCTGGGCCCCCAGGTCCCTCCTGTCTCCTCATTTGTTCTCAGAGGTCACCTTGTGTCATGCTTCAGGGAGAAAATGGAAACCATGACCTCTGGGCTCAGCTTCTTCCTTTTCTAATCTTACCACCAACCACAAGTAAAATTCTAAAATTTCCTTCTTTCTCTCTGCCAAAATAAAAGAGAAGTCCCTGGCCAACCTTCACACTACCCAGTCTTGTCTTTTCAAGGGAGCTGGCAGAGTCTTCTCTACCAGAGAGTCTCAAATTGTGTTCTGCAGAATACTAGTGGTTTTAACAGGTCAAAGGCAGATCCGTGGGGGGAAACTCTACCTATCATCTATCTACTTGTCTATCTATCCATCCGTCATCTATCTGTCCATCTATCCATCCATCCATCCATTTATCCATCCATTATCCACCCATCTATCCATCCATCCATTGACCCAACAGCTACCCTTCCATCCATCATCCACCTATCTTCCCACCCATCCTTCCATCCATCCACCTTTCTACTTATCTATCTTTCTATCATCTTCTGTGATCACGTATGTTGAAAATGTATCTTCCTCCTCTTCCACACACCGTTATATCCCCCCAGCCTCGGCCACTTGCATACTCCACAGGTTACACAGCCTGTTCAAGGCCCCAAGAACGACTATAGCATGAAAACTACTTATTTCTTGTCTTTCCCAATAGCCCCCAAACTGACTTTGAGTACCACTACTTTTACATGTCACGGGCTTTCCCTTCACAGAACACTTCTGAGTCTAGTGCCCCTTCAATCACCGTTTGGGAAACACTATGCTTTATGCTTTTTATTTGGTGAGACAGGGTCTCACCATGTAGCTCAGGTCAGTTTGAAACTCACAACTCTACTGCCTCAGCCTCCTGAGTACTGGGATTACAGGTGTGAGCCACCATGCCTGGTTACACTATATATTTTTTGAATGGAAATCTTAACCAGGTCATCACCTGCTGTCTCTACTGCCTTGCTTGGAAGTTCTTGGTGCTTCTATCATCACCATAAAACCAGCACATGTGATGCCCCAGGAAATAGCGATGCTCACTATTACCCTTTGTCTAACGTTACATGATAATATCTGTCTAAACTCATCTAACAAAAGGAAAGGGTCAGAATTTGAGTCATTTGTCTTAAGTTGACAGTGAGTTGAGGTTTGAATAAAGGTCTTCATGAACTCAGAGGCTGTGATGGAACCTTCTATTCTTAGAGGCAGAAAAGCCAACAGCATGGGTGCCTTCAGTACAGAGACCTTTCCCGGTTCATTTGAAGAGGACTCCTCTCTCTCAAACCTTACCTGGCTCAATTTGTGAGTTGCTCAAGTGTGTTTTAAATCCAGAAGGAAAACACTAACAGCCCCTCTTCTGCAGTGGCACGTTTATAACGAATGCAAGACAGGAAATAGGTACCCTCCACCTCTCCAGGGTGTCTGTGAATAGAACAAAGGGCAGGGGCTGGGCCCAGCCATCAAGCAGAGACCAAAATGTGATCTCTGATGGCGCAAAATGGATTCAAGGCCCAGGTCCATCTGGTTTGCGTATGGTGAACGAGCTGTTAAAGTGTGAGGACTTAACTTCTCTGCATCTGAGGAAGTCTCGTGAGGTTTTATTGAGCAGTTAAGATGGGTGTAAACCTCACTGACGACCAGCTTCTCCTATTTGATCTGAGAAACAGGCACAGTGCATAGGATGGGAAGGACAAGTTAGAAAAAGAGCAAAGACTCCTGGGAAACCAAATATCTGGGATGTGGAACCCAGACTCATTGAGCAACTCCTCTTTCTGAGCCTCAGTTCCTCCCCTGCCATGTGAGGACAGTGATTCCCTTGTTCAGCTCATGGAGTTGTTTGTACAGGAAGGGGGATGAGAGTTGTAAGGTGTCCACTAATGGGAGACCTTAGTTTCTTTTCATTTCCTCTCTTGGAAAGACCTAGAAGAGACTTCCTTTGGGATCTTGTCTCCAGTTTCTGCTTCCATCTCTCCTGGTCAGAATTAGGCAGGATTTCTGGGAATAGTACTAAAAGGTGGTCAAGAATGACTAGCAGATGTTTTGGCTGCTTATAAAGGTCTAGTGACCTTAGAAAGAATATAAGAACATTGTCCCAGGCTAGTAAGGGACAATAGGGAATGTGGTGGCTTTCAAAACATGTCTGTAAATTCCTTGGTATTCCTCTCTTCAAAAGAGGAAGTATCAACCCCTGTCTTTGCCTATGGGCCAACTTAGTGACTCACTCCCAAAGACTGCAATTATGGCAGCAGTGACAGCCTTGCCTGTGACTTTGGAGGACAAGCAAGGCTCTCTTGCTTGGGGCACTCCCTGTTGGACCTCCAACCCTTAGAGCTTGTCTTCTCTCTCTTCCACATCTTGGCTTTCAGTTTCTCTTGTTTACGACTCCATTTTCTCCTGAAAATGGCCTTCCGCACATGGCTGCACACTGTCCCATAATTATGTCTTTGCTAGTTCCTTTCTCTCAGTGCCATAATATAAATTCTAGGGAAAGCCCTCCAATTGGTTGGTTGGGCCATGTACCCATGTGTGAACCAATCACTGTACCCAGAGGGCATGGAACACTTTCAGAGAGGAAGTGTATGAATGGACACCATATCAAATTTGTCCTATTATCTTCAAGAGGGTCTGAACAAACTTTTTACCCTTTGCTGAGACCCAGTTAATTTTCTAGTCCTGGGTAATTAAAAGATACCTAGTTGTGCCTCAGGAAATTCACTGTCGTTTTCTGAATGCTCACAACTATCAAATGGCAAAATAATTCCTTTCTCACTCAGGCCATTGGTCAATACTTTCCAGATGGGGAGTGTGTGTCACTTCCTCCTCTCCCTGCTGCTATGTTTCTTCTTCCTGCAAGGTGGCTCTTTGGTTCAGCACCAGCAGGCCAACTGGGAACTAGGTTTGGGGGAAAGGACACAAGAGAATAAGGTGTTTCAATTTCCAATGGGATTTTTCCAAACCCTGCCTTCTGTGCTCCAGAGCACTGGGGATTCCAACTTAAATATGAAGGAAGAGGTGTCCTTGGAAGGAGATGAAGTAACAGAGGTAGCACAGCCAGTGGTGTGTGAGCGAGGCAGGGAGCTCTATTGTAGCCCTGGAGTCTTCCATCTTACTCTGCAGTTTTGGGGATGAACACAGGTTTCCATTGTGATGCTGCCACTTACTGGCTGAGTGATCTTGGGCGAGTCACCTTACCTCTCTGAGCCTCCCATTCCTAACTTGTAAAAGGGACCAATATTTCCCATCCCACCCACATCAGAGAGATCAATGGAGGGAGAGTTCCATCTTTCTCTCTCAGGTGTCTCCAGACAGGACACTCACACGTTTTCTGAAGTCCCTGACCCCATTGTTGTTTCACATCTTTCTTCCTTCTTCAGCCCAAGCCACTCCATTTTCTTCAGGGAAACTGCTCTTTCTCCATTTCATGTTGTTCTGAGCCTGCTAGTTATACTTCTCACATCCAAGAGTCCGAGAGAGGGCACGTGACCCATGTGGGCCAATCATTTTTCTGGCTCTGGTGATTGGCTCAATGATGGGCACGTGATCCAAGCAGAGCCAATTGGAGTCCCTTCCTGACAAGTTTGATTTGGAGAAAGGAAATGATAGGATGCATTAGGATCTTTCTGCCTTCTCGACTCCAGTCTCATGGACAAAAGTCATTCAGGTGGAAAAAAAAAGAGGATCAACATATAAAAGGACAGACATCCAAGATTTGGGCCACAAGAGAGAAAAAGATATTTCAAGTTCCAGAGCTCTGTGGGTGGCCTTCTCAGCTAATCTAAGCTATGAAAGCACTTTTTTCTTTTTTGGATTGGGCTTGTTTGCTGTAGATCTCTGTTCTTATAAATAAAAGGGTTCTCTGTGCATGAACTGTGCACACACTGAGAAAAGGTATAAAAGGAAGAACCAACAGCATCCCCAGGGGTCAAGAAGGGTCTGGAGAGGAAGTGATACCTGACTGAAATGAGCAAGACAGACAGGAGTTGACCAGACCAGTGGTGGGGTTGAGTGTTCTCAACCAATTTCACCAGATGGAGCAGATGGGAAGAGTGACCTTGACCAAGTGGAATAGACCAAAGGCTGGGGAAGAATGGCCAGAGAGGAGCAAGGACCAGTCATGAAAATGAAAGTAAGCAAGTTTCACTAGAAGGGAGAGACAGGGTGGCAGTGGCCTTCAGGAGGCTGAAGAGGTACGTGCCACTGTGACACACAAAGCCAAGGTCATGCTGAAGACTTTGGGGTTTTTTCCCAAAAGCAGGGGAGAATTCTTAGAGCATTGAGTCTTTTTTTATTATTAATATCTTTCAATATATTGCTCCACCAGTCAGGACTGTTGCATAAATAAGGAACATTTATCCATATGTGGGTTATATGTGTGTGTGTGTGTGTGTGTGTGTGTAGAGAGCATTTATAAATGGACCGTTTATATATATGCAAATATATGCAATTATATTTATGAGACAAAGAAAGTCTTGCCCTGTCTTTCCACCATCTTTGTATCACCCACCCCATCTATGCTTAAGAGTTCCTTCTTTATCTTTCTCACCTCTCAGTTACTCTTGGTAACTCTCCTCTCACCTCTGGTTTGCCTGAAGAAACTTTAGTTTCCCTTTATTACATAGAGCTGGGCCCTTAAACTTGAACTTGTGTCAGAAACAGAACCATTGGAGGGCCTGTCAAAACAGAGTAGCTGGTCCACCCCTGGGGTCCCTGATTCAGCAGGTCTGAAGTGGGGCTAAGAATGTGTGTCTCTGACAATTCTCCAGGTGACACCGATGCTGCTAGTCCAAGGTCCAGGCTTAAGGCACCATTTTCATAGAACAATTCTTCTTTTTCAGTTTCATTCCCACAATTTACTCTTTCTTCCATGACTTCTTTTTCAACCAGAGGATCCCTTCACTCCATCCCAAATAAAAGAACCATCTCTTTACTTCAGTGTACAGATCTGTAAAATGCAGGTAATAATGACTGCTTACCTGGTAAGACTGATATACAATGATTAGAACGGTGATTGGTGCACAGAGAGCAGTGCTGTCACTATGTTTGTCTGACACTTCATTTTCCAAAAATGGGCACAATATGTCCTATGTTCATCTTATAATATGACTTTGATATTCCTTCCATGGGTTTGGGGACTATATGGCCTTGAATTTGGGTACACCTTTGTTCAATATCATAGAGGGAGGATGGCACATGACTTTTGAGGTTAGTCCATAAAAACAACATATATTTTCTCGCTATTCTTTTGGATTGCTTACTCTTGAGGAAGTTCAAAGTCCACGTGAGACCATATGGAGATGCCCCCCCAGCCTTGGGTAGATGTGCTGGCCAGAGTCTCCTTTGAGGTCACAGCCAACAGCCTGCATCAGCTGCCCAGCACATGTGTGAAGACCCTTCCAGATGATTCCAGCCCCTAGCCATTGATCACCCCAGATGTCACATCCTCCAGCTGAGACCCTAGACATTCTGAGCATTGTGGGACGGAGACAAGCTGTCCTCATTGTTTCTTTGCCAAATTTCTGACCCACAGAATGAATAAGTGTAGAACAAGATGGCTGTTTTGTGACACTATGTCTTGAAGTGGTTTGTTATTAAGCAGTAGTAACTGGGATCCTTATTATTAATTTTCATTTTGTATTACGTATCCCAAGAGTCAAATTGTCAAACAGTGACACTCCCCAAGAAAGCAGAAAAACCTATAGTGTGCTTAAATCTTTTATTTTGTATATTAAATTACACATAGTAGGGAGTTTCGTCATAACCTTTCTGTACCTGTATGTGGTGGGTCCTGATCATACTTTCCCCTCTATTACTCTTTCTCCTCCCCCTTTTCTCCTCCCCTTCCACCTCCACAGTAGGTAGCCCTCTTAGTTTCATGATTAGTTATTTTGCTTTATCTCCCCCTTGTATAAATGAGAGAAAACCAGTACTTATCTTTGTGGGACTGGCTTACTTCACATAACAATGATTTCCAGTTCCATCCATTTTTCGGCAAAGCTGATTTTTATTTTAAAACCTCTTTCCTTTTTTGCATTTTTTTTCCTCTGTGACCTTCACTCAGTTAAGCAACCTCTCCGTTCTAATGCACAGCTGGAAATTATACTTGCTCTTAGGAGGGAAAGCACTGTGAAGAGAGGGATGGGAGTACGCTTGGGGTGAAATTTCCTCTGGGCCCTCCCTTTGCCCTGTGTGGCTCTGACCTTCTCATCTACTTCCAGGGTCTCGGAGCCTTCTGTTGCTTTTGTTTTATTTGGTGTTTTCAAGACAGGGTCTCACAGTGTAGCCCAGGATGAGCTGAACTCTCCAACCTCTTTCCTCCTGCTGGGATTACAGGTGTGCAGGACTACACCTGGCTCCTGTAGCTTTCAGTCTTTCCCCAGGCTCCTGTTCCATGACCCCTTGGTGGAGGGTGAGGGAAGCTATGGAAAGGGGCTGCCTTGCCAGGGAAGCTCAACTTCCCTCATCATCCAGTGGGATTTGCTGCTTAAGCTTGTGACCAGCCAGCTTCAACTCTGCCAGTGGATCCCTGTTGCTTTTAGGACATAGGGCTGGATGCTTTGCAGGACTGATGAAGTTCTGGGATCCTGCCTATGCCTTGACTTTGAGCATCTTCCTTCTGCCTAGTGAACCCATGTACCTCCTTCAGTTCTCACAGCCAGTGTTCCTCCTTCAGGAAGCCCTCCTGGACTGCACTGTGCCAGGCACTCTGAGCCCCATAGCCATTCTTGGAAATTACCAGCATGCACTGAGCATTTGATTGATGTCTGCTCACAGCAGAATTTTATGTCTTCACCAGAGCAGGAAAGCAAGCTGGTTCTCCCGCTCCTCTCTCTCCAGGGAAGGGAGCACCGTTCATGGTACCTTGTAGGTGTTGAATAAGTATTTGTGGGATAAGCGATCAACAAACATGAGCTTTTCTGGTACTCAATCTTCCTATTGGATTTTGCAAGCTGTACATCCCTTTGAGAACAGACAGAGAAAGAGCAGGTTTAGGGGTGCAGATTTCACCCCACTGCACTTTGCTTGTCTTTATCCTTAACAGGAAGCTTCAGGACCTGAGGGGCCAGGCCAGGGCCAATTCAAGGTCAGGAGCATGGGCTGCCCTCTGATTTTGCTATTACTACCATTTGACCTTGGAGAAAGCTCTTAGTTCCCTTTTTCTCATCTGCAAAATGGGGAGAGTGTAGTCCTTCCTCACAGGGCCATTGTGAGCTGTAAGTTGTTGACACACGTACAACATGAGACAGGAACCGGGTCCACAATAATGAGACTCAAGTTTGCTGTTGTTGCTATTTAGCAAGACTCCCTTTGCCACTTATCTTCTGTCCAGGGCAGCACAGAGCAGGTCCTTGTCCTATTCATGACAAATTGCTGCCTGGTGTCTCCCTTGTCCTCACTCTTCTGGATTCTAGAACTTCCTACACAGGAGCCCTGCCCTGGACAGTGACAGTGACCCGTGAAGTATGCATCGTGCCTGTCAGGGTATGATGGTTCCACGACCTCGGGAGGTGGTACCCTGCTGGGAGAGATCACTTCCTAGGAAGATGGATGGGCTTCCTCTCCCTGAGAAAGCTGTCTGCGCCGGATCAGGGCCCCACAGCGGAAGGGAAGAGGAAACCCCTATTAAGTGGCCACTGGGCCTGGTAGGGGAGGACACAGGAGCAAAAGGCTCATTTCTCTTTGTTTCAGTAACACCCAGCCTTGCAGACTGAAAAAATTCTTCACCCCAGAGAGGCACTGCACCGCTGGCCAAGTGTGTCTGCACACTGGTGACGTCCAGGCCTTACAAGTATGCCCTCGGGGGAATGAGTCCTTCCCGTGTCCTTTTCCTTAATCTGTGAACTTGAATTCATTTCCATGGGTACCAGTTTCTTTATCCCCCGAGTGGAAGAAATAACACCTGCCTTATTAAACGAAGCTATGGATTCTAGAAGAAGTGCTCAGGAAGGCCTACAACACACTGGAGAATAAGTTCGTCCAATGTCATCAGTGAAGAATATTCTGGGCTTTGTGATCCATGAGGTCTCTATCCCACATATCAGCTCCATCTCTGTAGCACAAAGGCAGCCTAGACCATAGCTTAAGTGAGTGGGCATGGTGGTGTTCCCAGAAACTTTCTTCACAGTGGCAGACTGCAGATGAACTTGGCCCATGAACTACGGTTTGCAAATGCTGAACTAGAGTGTCAATCTCAGGAGAGTGTCCCCTGGGTGACATCCCAATGCTGACCGTCACTAGCTGTAAGATCTTGCTTCACCTAGTGGCAGTTGTAAAAAAGTGGTGAACTGGAATATGCCAAGCACTTGCAATGGTGTCAGGGAAACCATAAACCCAGTGTAAGTGTTCGCTCTTATTGCAAAGATGAGTAAAGCATGGACCTTGTCTTGCGGGAGAAGTGAGTTAACAGGGAGAAAAGCCTATGCTAAATCACAGTGTCTGATTGACAATGACTTAAGGCCAAGTATTAGGGAATGTAATGGAAAGAAACATTTACTGTTCCCTTTGATTGTGGGGAAGACTTTAGGTAAGGGAACCACTGAGTTGGATCTTAAAGGATGAATAGGAGTTTGCAAAGTAGAGAAGATGAAAGAATGACAGGCGCAAACAACCGAATGGCCAAAATCAGACATTTGAAGGATGGCCACTGGCTCTGAGTTGGTGTGGGGTTTACAAGAAGTAGAGACCCAACTTCCTGCAGTTATGCAAAGACCGAAATGCCTTGGAAGGGACCAAGTCCCTGGTGTAGTTTCTTAGTACAGTAAAAGAGCGGACCCTTCTCCTTCTAACTCCTTCCACATCAAGGCATCTCTTGTTTCCTGGTTGACTTTCTAAAACAATATGGGACAGTCTTCCCAAAGGTGATCAGAGATGCAGTCCTTGGAAACATAAGTGTCTCAAAGTGGGAAGGACATACAGAGCTGATAGGCCAGTTGATGGAGTGCCGGTCTTATCTAATGCTCTAGCATTGACAGCCAAAAGAGAGCTTGGTGTCTGTCCCCATGGCCACCAGCCAGACCTTCTGACTAAATCCTCCTGATCATAATCCTTTAGTTCAAAGCCACCACAGTGCACATGACAAAATCAACATCCCTTTCATGAGTAGCCACACCCAGAAACATGGTGGCCCCAGTGTCGTATGTTCTAACTGATGTGCACCTTCTGCTTGAGTCCTTGTTATCTCAAATGCCATGCGTGATGGCCCCTCCTCAAAGATCACAACCCCTCCTGTTGAATGTCACCTGATCTACCAGTCTTTACCTCAAGGTTAACTTCCAGCCATGAGGTGCCCCTCTCCTACCCCACTCATCAGCAGCACCAGAGGCCCAAAGGCTGTGCTCTGAGAGCCTTTCTCGGTGTTCATCTAGATTCTCATTGAGTACTTGGACCTTTTCTTCTTGGGGAAGAGAAGAGAAGGACTGAACACCGTGACATTCACTGAAATTTTGTCCTCACATTAGACATCACAACCCTTATTTACAAGTCAGGAGACTGAGACACAGAGAGGTGACAGAAATGGCACAAGATTTCTCAGTAAGAAGCAGTGCTATTGATAAGGGAAGGTCACTAATGGGGGGGCATGGCAAAAGAAGGATGTTAAGAAAAATATAGTTGATGAACTTTCTATACAAGAATGAATATAGAATTTTTAAACCTGTTGAAATCACCATAAGAAGGGGACTAAGGTAGAAAGGAGAAAATTAGGAGATGAACCAATTTGTGTTTTAATAAATATACACATGGAAATGTCTCAGTGAAACACCCTGTATAGCTATCTTACTCAAACAAAATGTCTTTTTTCAGATATAGAGAACAGGAAAGAAAAACAGGTCCTGTCTGGGGGGGTTGGCACCAGGATGGGGGGCAGGACATAAGGAAAGGGTGAAGGAGGGTGAATATGGTGGAATATTATGCACCTATGTATGAAAATGGAAAAATGAGACCTGTTGAAACTATTCCAGGAATGGGGGAAGGAGATAAAGGAGAATAATGGAGGGGGTGAATTCAGCTAAGACTTTTGTAAATGTCACAATGTACCCCCAGTACAATAATAATGTGATAATAATACTAACAAAATAATGCAGCATTATGATCAAACTCAATTCTGAATAACCCCAAATGAACTTTGTTCTTCTTGCTTTCTGGACCAGGCCTCCTCTGTCATGTGTTTCCACCATGATGTACTGTGCCACCCAGGCTCAAAGCAACCATGGGCCAAAGCTCTGGAACTCTAGCCAAAATAAACCTTTTCTCTTTTTAAGTTGATTATCTCAGGTATTTTTGTCATGGCAACAGAAAGCTGACTAACACCAAATACTAGTGAAAACTAGATTGATCACGGTAATACCAATGGCAGTGATGGATGGTGATGATAGAGACAGATGACACCTTCCGGCAACAGTCAGTCCTCAGCCACCTGTCGTCGGCTGCTAGAATAAATACCCAGACCTGTGTGCAAGTACAATTTTTGGCCCAGCCATGCCTGCTGAGACACAGGAGAACCTTCTTTGGAATACCTGGATGGAGGCTGGGACTCCATTACAAGAGAACAGACTGCAGATGAATGGACCTGGTCCCCTTTGTTGCAGAACCAGCGCCAAGTCCTGTGTGTCCCTGCAAAGTCCACCCCACCTCCGGTGTCAGCCTCTATTTTCTTCTTCCTCAACTGGATCGATTTGAGCCAGTTAAAAGGAACTTGAACTCACGGAATTCTGCACATGGAGTGTGTTAGCACAGGTCTCACAAAGGAAGCCATGTCTACAGTTTTGCTTCTTCAAGTCATCCTTCAAGTCACCTAGACCTTGCCTTGTACTCTTTGTCCCTCATTCTACCTGCAGTACAAAGAAAGGTTGCAAGTGAATCTTTCCAAAATGAATAATAGTAACAGCCAACGATGAATTAGGTCAAGAGCTGGATTCCAGAAGTGATCTCTGTGATAAAGAGCCTGTGGGCAGTTCAAGGAACATTTCTCAAATGATACCCCAGGGAATGGAGAAGAAGGGTCCCGGAGTGGGCAGAGTGAGAAGTTGGGTTGACACAGCCTGAATCAAGTCCTCAGAAACCCCACGGGGACATCTAAAGCCAGAGAGCCCTTCAGGCCCCCCCGCCCAGGGTGAGGGACACAGCTACCCTGGGAAGAGGTGGGTCTCTTTGCAGCTGAAAGAATCCAGTCCTCACTCCTGAAGGGGGAGCTGAGCAGCACAGTACAGCAGACACTGCAGACACTGCTGTCTTATTTACAAATGAGGAAACTGAGGCACAGACACTTGACATAAATTGCTCAAGATCTCAGAGGTAATAAGAAAGAGTGTAGGATTCAAATCCAAGTCTCTTGAGTATCAAATCAACATGGAACTTTCCAGAAGACACAGGGCAGGGAGCACACCTACTTACCCCACTGTCTGGAACACTGGGAATGGGCAGAGGCAGCACCCAGAGAACCATGGAGAGAGATGACACCAATAAACACATCAGACCAGAGGACATTTCATGAATAAGGTTGGCTTCTGCCATTAAAATAATTAACTGGTTAGGAAAGGTCGTCCCCCCGCCCGGGACAAGAATGTCATCATTTACCTGTCTGTCCTTGACAACTGTCCTTCACTTTCTTCAGAAACAAATTCAGAATGAATCATGGTTAAGAACAACAGTTCTGGGATCCAAAAGATGGCTAAGACGCTTTGCATCTCTTAAGCTGTGTGCGCAGCTCTGCCATTTCTGACTTTCCATCTCTTACCGGTGCACTAAGGGCATTGATGGCGTTTCTTGTGGCTGTTGATGGAACAAGAGGAGAAAACCTCTCTAAAACTCCTCACCATTAGTAGGTGCTGAATTGAGTTGAATCATTAGTGGTATTATAATTTCAATAATTCTGTCCCCCGACCTCTTCCTTTGCCTTTTCTGAACACAGTCTCTTGAAGAGTGCTCTGGGATTATTCTGGATCTTTCTCTAGAGAACACAGAGAAGCAGTAATTGCAGATTTATAGAACGTCTGGATTCCAACAATATTCATGAAGAGAACTGCCATTGTTCTTGTGATCAAAAAGATCAACCCGAAAGTTCATTATTATTCCATGAGCATTTTTGAGAAAATTGTTTCAATGTACGTATAAAAGTGTCAGCAATGCCTCATTTGAAATCAGGAAGAAAAAAACTTTCATTGGACACAACCATCTGCTTTCTTTTATGACTTGAGCAGGGAGGGAATCTTTGAGCGTTAAATTCCCCGGTTTCCTGCCCATCAGACTGCTTGCTTTCATGATTGCTGATTGGCATATGGTGACTAACACTCAGGTTAGACCCCGACCCCAGGAAGCGGGGACACCTGCCAGAGAGGGGCTCCAGAGACTAACTGAAAAGCCATTGCAGCCACAGGCAGTGGCTTTCACTTCTCTGTAGCTGAAGCCACACTCCCAGAAGACCTGTTAGGAAGGAAATGAGGGAGGAAGGGAGGAAGGCGGAAGAAGGGAAGGAAGGGAGTGAGGAAGGAGGGAAAGAAGGATGGGAGAGAGGAAGGGAGAGGAGGCAGAGAGAGGAGGGGGAAGGAAGGGAAAGGAGGGAGGAAGGAAGAAGGAGAAGGAGGGAGAAGGAGAAGGAAGGAAGGAAGGAAGGGAGGAAGGGAGAGAAGGAAGGAAACACATGCCTGTTCCCTGGATGGAAAGTTCTCACGTGGCGCTGTTTTCCCAGCTCTGTGAGTCTACATCACTTAACTCTTCCAAACCTCAGCTCCCTTATCTATAAAATGAGAATAGAATTTCTGATTTAGAAAACTTCCAAGTTGTAGAACTATGATACCAAGCCTAAAGTCCAACCCATAGTAGATACTCAGCCCTGATTCCACTTTCATTAATCATTTTTTAAAATATTGGCATCACTCCTTTGAATAACAAATGATCACCCAAGGCCAGCTTCCCTGTACAGGACCAGCGACATCACCTGCAAGACCCAGGGCAAGGTGGGGTCTCTTATTAAAGGGGGAAAAAAACACCCCAAGGTATTGCAAACATTGCACACAAATGCAGAAATCTGCAGACTGCAGGTTTGTACATCTCTTCTGCTTGTTTCCCCAAAGACCTCAATCATACAACACAAAGACAAAATGACTGAGAAGTGGAAGTGAGAGGCTGGGGGCAGGGAGGGAGAGGTCCCTGTGAGGGCACAGCCTCCTCACCAGGCTGGCTGGGAGCCTCCAGGACCTCCTGGTGTGTCTCACCACCTCGGAAATCAGCCTGTGGCTTTTTGGCTGCAGAAGATGAAATCTTTTCTCTCTGATGCACTGCAGGCTGCATTCAGGGTTCCTATAGTCATTGAGCCCCTCTAGGGTCCCTAGGAGGTGATTAAAATGACTATCCCAGACTTACAGAGAGGGGAAACAAGGCAGAAGGAAGGGATTGTATCTGTTGAAAGCGAAACCATCACAGGCACTCAAGTCAGAATTAGAACCCAGAACTCTTTGGTACCAACTTGCGGGCAGCTGCCTCATCTCACTGGAGCATAGATGATACCACCATGACACACATGCACACAGATCTGTACACTCATTTACCTGTACACAGGTACTCACGCCTCCATCAACCCCTCCTTGGCCCAACTGCAAACTTTCTTAGCTAGACAATAAATCCCAGGAGCAATGCATTCAGTTGACTCCCAAAATAAACACATGCCTGTGGACACCCCCATGATTGACACAGACTATTGGCCGGATCACTGTTAATTAATGTAGAGAGGAATCATTAAATCAGATCAAAATTCATTTAGAAGTCCCTCATCTCTGCCTGGCTCCCCATTGGCCCCCATGGTGGGGCTGGGTGGGTGGCAGGGGGCGAGGGAGGGAGACGGGAACAGACATGGCGATTTAATTTTTCAAGTAACACTGTTCAAATCCAAATACATTTGCTGGAATGAGATTGCCTTGAAACAGCGTTTGCATTGATGGTTCTGGGGTAATTCTATTAAGCCGGAGCCTATTTTTCATCGGGAGGCAGGAAAAGGGGCGAGAGAGGGAGGGAGCGACAGAGGCAGGGACTGGGGGCTGGTGTGACCTCACAGAGCTGCTGCAAAAATCAAACCCTTTAACCCATTTCATCTGGGGGCGGGGGGCATCACCGCTCAAGTTGTTAACCATGCCACTGCATGCCACGGGATTCAGAGGGTCCCACATTGTGTCAGACACACTGGGCTCGAGGGTTTGCACACCAAGGACCTGCTGGCAAGTGGGAAATCATACAGGCGCTCACAGATTTATTTCTTCATTGCTCCCAGAGAAAACCAATTTGTGCAGGCAATTTGTGTGTGTACACGCATGTATGTACATGCACAGAAAATGCACACACACATGCATATACATACATGCGTGTACACACATGTGCAGAAAATGCACACACATGCATGAACACACATGCAGAGGATTGCACACGCATGCACGCACTCATGTGCATATACACACATGCACAGAAATGCACACACATGCATATACACATGCTTGCACACACAATGCATTACACACATGCTCGTGTAATGGACTTGCAAGTAGAATGCATGCAGACACATGTACACACCATGCACACAGACATTGGCACACAGCTCACATCTGCATACACTTGCAATGCACACAGGTGCATACGTGCATGCACACTTAACAGTACGCCCAACATATACACCTTCAGTGGGCCTTCTGGAGCATTTGTGACTTACTTGCAAATGTCACCGTCCTTTTTTCCAGTCTGGTCCCCTAAGGAATTTTCTCCAATCGTGTCAGGCTCCCATCACGGCTGCAGAGACATTGAGATCTATAGACCAGGAATTGGAGACTCTCGGTGCTGTAACTCAGACTGAGAGGCAGTAGCTTCCCTGGGATTGGTCAAAAAAATGGTCCAGAGAGGGGACCACACAGCATGACCGACAAGACACAGGTGGAGGAGTTTCCACGGACACATGAGGACTGGGTCTTGGTCTCAAGGCCAAGGCTGTGTTCGACGTTCTCTGTTGGACAGTTTGAACATAGTTGTTCAATGCCATGATCCACAAAGTGGGCCTGAGGGAAACTGTTGGCACAGCAGGGTCCAGGGCAAAGGATCGGTTTTTACAACCCCTACTGTGTGCCAGCCACGGTGTGAGCTAGCAATTGTTGATGATGTTCAACCCAGTGAGTTGAGTTTAGCCCTGTCTGCTGTAAGAATCACCCAAGGAGACCTTAATAAGACACAGAATCCCCTACACCTAACCCCAGAGGCTCTGAAGCCAGTGGCCTCGGGTGGCCTGGATGGTTCTCATAACAGGGTTGGAGTTTAGAATCACTCATTTGATCTTTGTCACAATTCCACAAGGTTAACGCTGTTTTCATTTGCCCTTTGAAGATGCTGTAACCAAGGCTCAGAGTGGCTAAGAAAGGTCACACAGCTAGAGCAATGGCCGAGCCGGGCGTCTGACTCCACATGTGGTGTTCTTTCTACAGCTGAAGTGGCCAGCGCGAGCGGACCCAGTGCTGGTGGCCCTCAGTCACGTACACCTGGTAATGATCAATGCCACCAGACACCAAGTGGCCTCGATCCAAACACTCCTTCCTAGGCAATGAGCTTTGGGGACCCTGTTTTTCACACTCACGTGGGCTCTGAATGATGGGAGGGGACAAGTCAAGATGGGGTATGAGCTCAGAGTTCAGGACTGTCACTGTCTCCTTTCTGACCCAGGGTTCACTGGGACCTTTCCCAGGGGTGCTTCCAGAAAACAAGTTTCCTACAAGGAGGAGCGTGGGGCACACAGCCCTCCGGTCACTCCGTTGCTCTCCCGAGCTGTTTGGTGGCCAGGCAATCTCTTTGATGTCCATCCAGTGAGACAAGGGAAAGGTTACTCTGTTGAGCAAGGGTCAGCCAGATGGTCAATACCACCGTCCTCCAGGCCAATCCAGGTTGGGTGATGACCTGCAATGATTGAGCCATCTGTACCCTCCCCTGGCCAAAGTGTTGGTGGCATGTGGACACGGCAGGTGGCTGGAGGTGAGGTGACAGTGGCAAGGCCATCGGGCGGCAGACTTCAAACCAGGGGCCCGGATGGCAAATGACAGAGGGAAAGGACAGTCCAAGTTAAACAAAGTACAGCAAGCCCGAGGGAGGCCAGCAGGCAACACAGAGATCTTGGGACACAGAGTGGGTGTTAAGACCCAGGGTTAACCCTGTCTGCACTGTCAGCTTCTGGAAGAATAGAGATTTCCCCAAAGTTGCTACAATAGCATGAGGGACACACAGAAAGACAGTCTTTCTACATGAGTGTACACTCATAGGGTGGGTGATGCTAACAGACACATTAGAGTGACCAATGGATGCATTAATAAAGGTATTCTGACTGTGACAGAGGAGATGACTCTTTCATTTCCCATCTTCAGTGAAGCATCTATTATGTGCCACGGCTTCTTCCAGTTGCTGGGAAATTACAGTAAAGAAAGCAGATGTAAATCAAGGAAATGGAAACTGGGCTTAAAAGGATAATAGTTAAATTGTATCCCATGTCAAACTGTGCAATAAAGAAACGAGAAAGGAAGGGGGTTCAGGAGTTGGGGATGGCTTGCCCTTCTAAGTGGGGTTATAAGAGAAGGTGTTCATGAGAGGGTGAGATTTGGTTAATATCTTGAAGGAGATGTGAGAGAGAGACAGAGGGAGAGAGAGAGAGAGATAGAGAGAGAGAATAAGGAGGAAGAGGGGAGGAGGGGAGAAAAAAGGAGAGGAGAGCACAGATATCTGCAGGAAGAGTCTTTAAAAAGAGGTGCAGCCAGTGCCAAGGTCCTGAGGCAGGAGTGCCTGGAACAGTTGAGGATTTCAAAGAAGCTGATGGGAGATGGAGAGGGAGGTGTGAGGCAGGTTGGCTTTTGCAGGCTGTGTGGACCATCTTTGGACTCCTCAAGCTTCCCCTCAGAGTGAGGCAGAGCTGGTAGGTATTTGAGAAGAGGACGACATTCTCCCACCTCAGTGGGAACAGCTTCCCTCTGGCCCGCTTTGCAGAGGCCAGGTGGGGGGCAGAGGTGGAAGCTGGGAGCTCAGTCAGCAAAGGTGTCGGGGCCTTTCGTGAACAGAGGGGCTGCAGAGCTGCACTGGTGAGCACAGCTCTGGGCAAACACAACGCCCCTCTATCCATCCATAAAGAGGATCTCTCGCTCGCTTTCTCTTCTCCTCCCCCCCTCCCTCTCTCCCTTCCTCCCTCCTTCTCCTTCCCCCTCTCTCTCTTTCTCTCCTCTCTCTCTCACACACACACATACCCACACACACACAGTTACTTGCTTGATTGTTACAAAATAAGGAGCAGAGCTCCTCACTTACGAGGTCACAGAAGGAAATGAGTCCCCAGAGAGGTTTACTGCAGGACAGGGAAGCAGAGGTGGGACCTCTGGGACATCCCGCTGTTCTTGGAACAGAGGAGCCATGGCAGGTATTAGAGCAGGGGAGTGTCGCTCACTATCACCTGGGTTCCAGGTGATCCCCCTGACTGCACCATGAGTGAGGACACACTGTGGGAATCCCAGCGGTGGCTTTGGCCACTGTCCCATGGGAGGTCTCAATGGTGCCAATGGTGATGAAGACAGAGGGAAGTGAACAGCCTTCAATTAGAGTCAGAGTGTGATGTGGAGGTAGAGGGAGGTGACTGATGGTGGCCTGAGATAGTTTCCATAGCAATCCAGGAAGGGGACAGAAGCCCTGGGCTCTTTGTAGCCCCAGCACCCAGCAGAGCCCCCCACCCTTCCCACTCCCCTGGACCTTCACAGGCTTCTCTCCCCTCAGGACCATCTCCCCCGCAGCCCCGTTCCCTTTTTCTTCCTCTCCCTCCACTCAGCTTTCAAGGCTCAGCTCTCTCATCCTACTCTCTTGTGACATCTCTACACTGGTGTCCTTCGTGCTGTGACTTACACCTCTTGGATGTCAACACTGCAGTGATTGCTCTCGGATGCCACATAAAGTTGTAAAGTTGCCTGTGCAAATGGCCTGACCAAAGTGGCCAGTGCGGGGGATGAGATCCATCCATTCACCAAACCTTAGCTTCTCCAAGACAGTGTCCTTTCCTAATTGACACAAACCTTGGCGCGACTGGCCTTGATGGCTTCCCAACACCTGTCATGCTGAGTTGTAATTAGCTCACAGCTCTATTCCCAACACTTCAGAATGTGTCCATGTTTGTTGAATGATTACATGAGCAGAGAGATGTATAGATGGGTGGCAGAGAAGAAAGGTGCTATTCTTTCCAGCTGAACAAATCCATCAACACAGAAAAAGTAAGAATTAATTTCTGTCAGGGCTGGGGATGGAGCTCAGTGGTCAAGCCTGGTATGCAGAAGGCCTTGGGTTCAATCCCCAGCACTTCAAGTAAAGCAAAATGCCTCTTCCCTGATGTAATTAACTGAAGTTAAGTGACTCATTAGCATCCTCAGTCCTCACAGCAGGAGCCCATGAACTTTTTCTTAGATCTCTGAGTAACTATTGCCTTCTTTTGTTCCCTGGAAAAGAGAATGAGTAAGTGAACAGACATGGCTGTGCTCCAATAAAACTTTATTTACAAACCCCATGGAGGACGGTTTGCCTAGTCCTGGTCTCCCCCTTTCATTTGCTGTTCCTAAGGATCCTTTTCAGCCATGACAGCTAACGGTTACTGTGTGTTGATTCTGTGTCACCCTCCACCAAATCCACTGCACTGTGCTCATTAATCCCCACAACCGCCTTCCAACATTCTTAGGCTCTCCTGGGCCACGGGGAGAAAACTGAGGCACGGAAGTCAATGGTTATGGGTTTTCTGAGGTCAACTTGAGTCCTTTGTGGACATTGTGTCATTATAACAATGACAGTAATAAGAACAAGAACAGCTCGTTTGCAGGAGCCTTGATTTGTTCTGAGGGTCCATACAACTTGACAATGGCCTCCCTGGATTTTTCTCGGCCACACACTAAGGTCAGCATCTCACCAAGTGTCGTCCAGCCACAGGGTTGGACTTATACACATGGTCCCAACCACGCCCCACATGCTGGGAACGTTACAGAAAATGGACCGTCTGGCTCTGTGGCCTCCCCTCCCCAGTGCCTCTTGGGCCGATGAGCCCCTTTCTCTTCACCCCTGGACTCCGAGGGCCCTTTGCCTTATCTGAGCCTCCCCACCTCCCTTTGCTAGCTGTCACGTTTGTTATTCTTGGATGAACTTTTGGCCGAAGCAACACGTACTTTGTGGTCAATGCCCTATGTTACCCCAAAGATTGTTCAAATATTTGTGACCTTGTCAACCTCCTTCTCACTGGACGTGTGTCGTGGCAGCCGGCAGGGGTGTTTGATTTCTGGAGATGGGTGTGAGCCCGGGTGTGGGGAGAGGGACCATGGAGGAGGCTGCGGAGGGCAGGTGGTGAGGACTGCGGCCCTGATAGCCCCAGGGTGTGTGCAGGTGAGGGCTGCAGAGGAGGGAGGGAGGCTGGCCTTGTGCTCAGTCCCTACAACGAGGCACTTCCATGTATGTTCCCATATGTGATCTTTTACTCCTTCCTCCTCCTTTCTGCCTCCTCCTCTTCCTCCTTCCTCCTCCTTCCTCCTTCTCCTGCTTCCTCCTCTTTCTCCTCCTCCTTCCTCCTTCCTCCTCCTCTTCCTCCTTCCTCCTGCCTCCTCTTCCTCCTTTCTCCTTCCTCCTCCTCCTTCTTCTTCTTCCTTGGTGGTGGTGGGGTGTGAACTCAGGGCCTTGCACTCACTAGGCAGGAACTCTACTGCTTGAATCACAGCCCCAGACCTTTTTGCTCTAGTTATTTTTCAGACAGGCTCTTGCATTTTTGCCCAGGTCACAATCCTCCTACCTGTTCCTCCCACATATCTGGGGATCATATGCGCACCACCACTCCTGGCTTGTGTTTTGAGATGGGGTCTCACCAACTTTTGCAGGACTGACTTCAAACTAATGATTCTCCTACCTCCACCTCCAGAGTAGCTGGGATGACAGGTCTAAGACACCTCTCCCCTCACTGAAGGAGTCTTTATACCCATTTTACTGACAAGAAAACTGAGTTTAGCAATCATTACACCTGTGTGTGTGTGTGTGCCTGCGTGCGTGCACGAGCAGACAGCATACACTCTTAGGCAGTCTGCAGAAGCCTAGGGAGCACTTCTCAGATTTAAAATCCATAAAGTCAGAGACGAGACTGCTCAGAAAGTCCACAGCACTGTGACAGTCAACAGGCAGTGCCCCCGTACCTGGGCTTCTCCGTCAGCACCTGAACTGGCAAAGTCCCAGTCACAAGTCTAATGAGAATGACTAGGGCAGAGATGTAGTGACAAGGGAACAGGGCACCACGCTCTCTGCTGCCACTGAACACCATAGACCAACACTTGTGTCTTCCACTGGTGACAAGGTCAGAGGGACCTTGTGTGGCTGTGCAGCTGTGACTTAACACTCATCGTGGAAGGGAATGCCCCATTTCAGTTCTGAGTTAGTGACAGCAAAGGTGGCACGCCTCTTCTTTCTGTCTGGATCCCAAATGCCCTGAATTCCATCTTCGGGGCTCCAGAGTGAGGATCCCAGTGGGTCTCTGTGGGAGGGTGAATCAGCTATGCCAGGGACACACTTCTGACGGCTGTGGGGTGCCACAAAACTCAGAGTTCCTCCCTTTGTCCCCTCTGGCTTTGTCCCCATCTCCCAATGAGCCAGCTGGCTGTGACCCAGGAAGGCAGAGCAGAAAGGCCTTTGAAGGCAGGGTGCCTTTGATGTGACCATTTCGTCAAGGTCCTTCCTGGAGTTGGGTGAACTCTCCCACCCTCCCAGCGTGAATGTCATCCAGGTAACCCAGGTGACTCTTAGGGGCGCTGTTTTTATGCAAGAAAGCAACAGTCTGAAGGGAGGGACATGGGCTTTTGGACAGAACCTTAGAGTCTAAAGCCAGTGGATGGTGTTTCCAGGAAGTTCTTGGTTTTGGGTCAGGCCTCAGGAGAATTTCAACGTGATAAAATTACAGATGTGCCCTCATTAGGGAGTCCAGCCTCTGCAGCTAACACCGCTTTGGGGTGACATTTCTTACTGGGTATGTGACTTTGGAAAAGCCATGTAAGCTTCCTGAACCTCCTTTTTCCTATGGGTAAACTGAGTCAGACTAAGAGAAGCTAAGTAATTCCTTCCAGGCTACTCAGCTGGTAAGGGGTGGTGGCACTGGATCGCAGGGGTTGAAGACAATGACAAGTTCCAACAGGAGTAGTAAGGACAGCAGTGAGAACCCAAACAGCAGCAAGAGGTGCCTATAGCACCGGACTCCACGTCAGGTACTACCATCAGCATAATACCAGTTTTTAAAAAATCCTCCCACAGTCCTGCAAGGTAGCCACAATTCCACACTTTGGCTAATGAGAGCTGGAGATCAGAGTCATGACACTGTTTTTCCAAAGTCCCCCAGCTGTGGAAGGCAGCACCCAAGTCTGGCTGAGCCCAGACCAGGCTCTTCCCTCAGCCCAGTCCAGATGCAAAGCCAGGAGGCCTCTTTCGGGGACAGGAAACCACTTCCCCAGAGCTTGGCCAGCTACTCTGCATGAGTGGACAGTGGCATGGACTCTGGAAACAGCAGTCAGCCTTGGCTACTCCAAAGACATAGCCAGAAGAGCAAGGATTGTGAGTTTTGGAAGAGGCCGAGGGAAAAGGTCCAACATTTAAAGAGGGGGCCACTCAGCAAGAGACCCAGCAGGCTCTGCAGAGCTGGCTCTAGCTACAGGGGTGACACGAGGCTGTGGCTACTCTCCAGGGTGACCTGAAGCCTGCAAGATGAGCTGACCATGGCCTGAGATGTTTCCTGACAAACAGCTTCCAGCACTGCAGAAGTGTGACAGTACCTCTCTGCTCCACTTTTCTGTGTCCAAAACTCAGTAAGCTGAACTCCAGGAAGCCACGGCTCCCATGCATTCTGGGACTTCATGCCCACTCTCCTAGCCTTCCTTGCAGCTCAGAACCCACATCTGCAGCCCAGCTGGCCAGGCTTAGGAGCACAGTTCACGGTCAGGGAAAGGAAGTCTTCCTGTGGGTAATTTGGGCCAGGCTTGGACAGCCCAGCTCTCCACCAGGCCAAGTTCAGTGGAGAAACCAGTGCAGAGGGACACTCCAGCAGAGACGTTGCTGGCCCTGACTTTCAGAGCTCTGAGTCATCTCTCCTTGTCTCCAGGCCTTTGATGGACGGATGAGATAATAGATCCACTTTGAAGAAGATAAAACACTGAACCAAAGACCACGCAGGTGGCAGCAATGAGGGCTCTGGACTGGCAAAATTCCAGACTTCCTTCTGGTCCAAGGGCAAGGACAGATCCCCAGCTGCATGTCTGGGACAGCTCTGGCCTGCTCGGTGGCCCTCAACACAGCGAGAGTGATGAAACTCACCAGCCGTTAGAGACAGTGACCGCTGGAAGACAGGCCTCTTCATCCACATAGGGAATGAGCAGAGATCTGAGTTTGCCGGTTTCTCCAACAAGGAAACTGAGGCCCAGTGATGTCAAAGTTCTCACAGGAACTTGGGACAGGCCCAGGATTTGGACTTAGACCTTCTTATTCCAAACCCAAGGGAGGCTACTAAGATGTCCTTGACTAAAATAAAGCAGGAATAAAATGCGACAGGAATGAGAAACAAGTGCCTTCACAAAATGTTCCCAAGGGCCCCTCCAAGCCTGTACGAGTCACAAGCATTTGTGACTCAGCAGCTGGGCTAGGGCTGGAGTTGAGTCAAGTGAGTGTCCAGAAACACAAGAGATCATAGCTGTACAGAGCTGGCAGAGACCGTCATGGCTAGCCAGGGCCAGCGTCCCTTCACAATGGCTGCACCAAGAGGGCTGTCCATCCAGGGCTTGGACACTTCAGGAGACAAGAATTTGTTGTTGCAAGGTGACTTAGTCTTGTTCCAGGCAGAATCTATTCAAGTAGAAATGTGCTTTTCCTAACAGAAGATACACAGGGAGGTGTGGACAGGGCTATTCATGGACACATGGGAAGAAGCAAGAAACTGGAATCAAACTAAATATGCCCCAGTAGGGAGGTGGGTACATAAAGTGTAATGTAGTCCTTCTGTGGAATATTATATAGTTGTGAAAAAGAACTGCTAAGTCTATATGTATCTCTATGGACCATCTCAGAGACTCAGTGGTGCTCTGCTTCAGTTTCCAAGTCCTTCCCTCCCTCCCTCCCTCCTCCCTTCCTCCCTCCCTCCCCTCCTTCCTTCCTCCCTTCCTTCCTTCCTTCCGCTTCCTGGACCAAAGCCATTGTGCCCCGCCTCAGTTTCCAAGTCCTTCCTTCCTTCCTTCCTTCCCCCCCCTCCTTCCTTCCTCCTTCTCTATCTTCCTATAACCCTTCTTTTCTCTCTGAGATTAAAGCATTAAAAAACTACAAAGAGGAAAATAAGACTGGCTCATTGTCACATACACCCCAGAATTAAGTGATACAACACAGTGGCATATTTCCTAAGTGTCTTGTCTCTCTTTTTTTCTTGGTACATGGTTAAATTGCTCACACAGTGGGTGCCTACCCTGTCACATGCTCCCAGTGAAGTCAGAGTCCCCTGGACACCTGGTCCTAGCTCTAATTCTCTGTGTCACCCCTGCCCCTGTCTGACACCAACACGATATGTCATGGACTCAGAATGCCCATTCCACTTTCAGCTGCTTCTCCATCCTTGCATACGAATGGTTAGAGAGACAGACAGCATCGCAGGTGCTTTTCTTTTCTTAAGATCCAGATCTTTCTGTCCCTACTGTGCTTTTATGAAATCTCCCCGGCTCTTCTGCTTTGACTGAAATTCCGAAACACACACAGACCTGTGCTGCACAAATGCAGCCCATTCTTGATGGATGGCTGAGCAATTCTAACTTCCACCGTGAACCTTGCTGTGCAGGATGGACTTGAACCCATCTCCATGTGCAGCAAAATAAGCCTTTCTCCAGGACAGACCTGCACAAGTGGCAGGCGCCTCCCCTCCTGTAAACGTGGACCTGAGCTGGCCTCCGTCTGTAAATGTGGCCTCACCAGGGCTCCAGAGACTGTGGTGGCCCCTGTTCTGGGCATAGAATGCACAGTTTCTTTTTTATTACCGTTCCTCGTGTCACACAGGCCACCCACAGGAAGCACATGCCCCAGACTGGGAATAAGTACACTTGTGCTGTGAAGAAAGAAAGACAGAGGCTATGGTTCAAAGACAGGGCATGACTGCATGCATGATGCCCAGGGTCATCAAAGGCTTCCTGGAGGAAGTGCCTTAACTGCTCCTAGGATGAGTGGAAAGTGGGGTATTGGCTGAACATTTGAGCAGAAGCAGCTCAGAGGTGAAGGAGAGCAAGGCGAGTGTGCTCCTCAGGGCCTTTGCACTTGCTGTTTCTCCTGGTCAAAATACTGCTGCTCAGTTTTTTCTTCTCTCTCTCTCTCTCAAACTCTCTCTCTCTCTCTCTATTTCTCCCTCTCTGATTTGCAACTTCCTCACACTTGTGAACTGTGCATCCCTGGCTGATTCTGGCGACCCCAACCTGAGAGCCCAGCAGAAAGACACACCAGGGAGAAGAATGAACCAAGAGCTCAAATCACCCTTAACGAGAGTCCTTCCCAGTGGACCCTCCAGAACCCATCAGAAACCCAAGTCCTCAAAGACAAGGTCCATGTCTTTGAAGTCCCAAGGGGCCTCCTGTTCCCTGGCTCACCTCCTGCCCGGGACATCCCCAAACCTTCTGACCTTCAAGTCCATGACTGGCAGCCCCTTTGCGATATCTGCTCCCTGTGTGCCCCCCTGGCCCATGGCTCTGCCCCAGATCCTGGCAATGTCCTGTCCCTCCCCTGAGCTGAGCGACCCCTCCAGCTTCCCCAAGTGATAAGAATCCTAAATAAATGCTTCCTCCCCATGGCTGCCATTCAAGAGCCACAGGTGGCCTGTGCTCCTTTCTAATTTTAAACCTGCCCTCTGAGGCCCTGGCTCTTCCTTCCCAAGGTTCCAGGAAAGGCCAGGTGGGTCAGAGGTCCCCGCTGGCCTGCTGAGTCTGAGACACAGAGGAAAGCATTGTTGTGGGTTCCCAGGTTGCTGAGATGGGAGGAGGAGAGGCCACTTGGTAGTGCTGGAGCCCGAGAGCTCGGCTGTGCATAGGGGGTGGTGCAGGTGCACCACTCTGGTGGGTGCAAAGATGACTGATGGCTGTGCAAGAGGGATCAGGAGAAATTTGTTCACACACACACACTTTGCGGACTCTACAGTCACCTGTCCTTTGCTGGCATAACCTTGATTGTCCTCCAAGAACCCAGGTCTCTGAGAACTAAGTCCTTAGAAAGCTGTGCACTCCAGGGACACCACATGACCCACTCAGGCCTAGCCAATCAGAGTGTTGCTGGCCAGCTACTGGTTCTGAATGGTCATGCAACTCAAGCCCACCAATGGGGACTCAATGCTGAGACTTCATTTTCCAATCCCTGAGAGGAGAGAGAGAGATGTCCTTGCAGATGGTTGCTGCTAAAGTGGTAGGAAGGCAGCTGGCTGGCTTGGTGGTAGTCACAGTTTCATGGGTATAGATTTATCCCTAAACCCACGAATATGGAAAGCTTTTCTCATCTGTCAATCAAGCATTGGTAAAGTGATCTTTAAGAATGTCAGTCATTCTTAAAGACATGGACGTCACTCTCAGAGCGGCCGTCTACACAAGGGGAAGCCAAACTGGGCTGGAGAAAGAGCAGGTAAAACACAGGTTCCCTTGAATCCTTGGACACAGCTTTATCTGAATTGGATTCTTTCCCTGGAAAGAATTCAGTCCCTGCAGCTCATAAAATCCCTTTTTCCTCAGTTTCCCTCATCTGTAAACACACGCACACACAAACACCCCTACCCGTACAGACACACACGATGAGGTGGAGAGAAGAAGGAAAAATGTGTACTGGAAATATGTCACATGCCAAGTGTGTCCTTAAAGCAGCTCTCTGAGTGAATGATAATAAGTTCCACTTCCTGGAACTGAAGCTCAGAGAGGCTAAGACACCTGCCTCAGATAACCCAGCTAAGCAGTTGTAAAGTTGAGATGTAAATACAGGGCTGTCTAAGCCAAACTCCATGCTTTTTGCAAAACTCTGTGCTATCTTTCAAAGAAATGGAAGGAGGACTTGCAGTGTGGCTTATAATTAAGTAGAGGCATGATATCTTCTGGGTGACATGTCCCTCTGCAGCCACCCCTTCCTCCTCTTGTGCATTTTCCTTTCTCTGCTCCCTTCACTGTTAAGCCGGGCTCCATCCAGGACCTTCTTCCCTTTCTCCATCTGGGAAAGAGCCCAGCCCCACGGTCTATCTTTCTGTCTCTCTCAGATCTTTTTGCTCGCTCCTTTCTTTGACTCAGCTCTCCTGCAGAGTGTGTCCCCAGGGTCACCCTTCTCTAGTGCTCAGCTTTTCCCATGGCTCCTGACTGAACCTCAGACCCATAAATATCCATGAGTCTCCTGACCTGTGCTCCTGGCCATCCCCCAGGCACTGCAAGTGTGGACTGCTCACTACGGAGCTTATCACCTTCCCCCTTACCTCCTCTCGCACCCTGGTCTCCAGCTCATCCCTGGCACAATCAGCCATCCAATCAAAGGAGATCGCCTTTCTTCTTCATTTGGTCATGCTTGGAACCACGTTCAAGTTCGTGGCATTCCCCTAGCTAAAGACTTGTCCACTCCTATGATTTCCATTCCATAGAAGTCCCCAGCTGTTCTCCACTCGTCTTTCCAATGAGCACAGCTCCCAAGGGGAGGAGTGGGTGGAGGATGGTGAGCCCTAAGTTTGGGGACCATCCTGGACTGTACCCTGTGAGCCCTTCCCTTAGCAATGTGCGCACGGTGACCCAACACCAGGGCTATGGGTCAGTGTTGGGTGTGTGACTGTTTTCTAGAGGTCATGATATTTTACCATGAAAATCAGACTCTATGGTATATGAGTCAGCCCTCCCATGGCCGGACCATGACGTGCATGTGTGTGCTGTACACGTGTGTCTGGGCACATGAGTGTTGGTAGGTTTCGTGGCTATCTTTTTCCCATAATCCAAGTTCTACAGATTCTATAAGATGTGCAGAATTCCACATGCTTCTTTCTCCAAACCGTCACCTTTCTTCTTCATCTGGGTCATGCCCAATGCCATTTTCATAGTCCATCTCTCGCTGGCTGCAAGGTGAGTTACTGCATCTGAGCATTTACAAAGGATGATTAAATAAGAATCTGCCTATAGAAGAGACATTGCACACCCGTGTTTACAGCAGCACTGCTCACGATAGCCCAGCTGTGGAATCAGCCTAGGTGCCCATCAATGGATGGACAGATAAACAATGACATAATACACAATGGAGTGTTACTCAGGTGTAAAGAAACTCAATAAGAGGATGTCATTTGCAGGAAAATGGATGGAACTAGAAGTCATCATGTTAAGTGAAATAAGTCAGACTCAGAAAGATAAATACTGTGTGTTATCTCTCATGTGCAAAATCTAGATCTAAAATAAATAAATAAAAACAAATGACAGGACTGGAAAAAAGGGGGACTATTTGAGACTGGGAAGCAGTGGGAAAGGTGAAAGAAGAAGGTGAAAGGGAGATGAATGTGATCAAAGTATTTCATACACATATATGAAAATAGAAGAATGAATCCTGTTAAAAGCTGTTTAAAAGGGGGCAGGGGCTGGGCCCTGTGGCTCATACTTCTAATCCCAGCTACTCAGGAAGCAGAGATCAGGAGGATTGTGGTTCAAGACCAGCTTGGGCAAATAGTTCAAAAGACCCTATCTCAAAAAAAGAAACCCATCACACAAAAAGGCTGGTGGAGTGACTCAAGGTATAGACCCTTAGTTCAAACTCCAGGACTGCAAAAAAAAAAAAAAAGATACTGTTAAGAAAATTGATAGCTTGAGTGATATTTGTGAGTTTGAAGCCTTGAGTTCAAATCCCAGTGTGGTGAAAAATAAAGGGTGGAAGGGGAGAGTACATTAGATGTATTATAGAAATGTCACAAGGAAACCCCTTTGTCCAACTAATAGACTGCACTAAAAAGAGAAAAAAATAAAGCAAACCTTCTAAAACTGAAACAAACAAGACAACGGTTGGAGAACATTAGCTTATAACCTGGCACCCAGAAGCACGTAGAAAATTCTTGTATCATCGCTGTTACTGTAAGGAAAAGAGATATTTTTTATGGTCATGTACTTTCTGGGTCATGTCCTCACGATTTCACTTCTTGATAAATGATTATGGACAGCTCAGACTGAGCGGGTGTCTTTTCAACGTGCAAATGAGCAGTTCTTGTTTAATTAGCAGCCGTTGGGGAAGCGAGAGTGCCATCCTCTCACTGTTTATATTAACAGCTTTCATGACTCACACATCAGACAACACTCAGTCCCATCCCGCTGCCCCATGTGCGAAAAAGCCCTCAAATTCATCAGATCCGAGTAGATGTCTGTCCCCTCAGAGAAAGTGCTCAGAATGGAAGCTGTATCTCAATGTCTGGTTTTTCATATGGCCTTTGAGTTTGACTTGGTTCACTGGAAAAGCTGAGATGGGAATTGACCTTAACTGTGTTTCTGTGACATGCTGGTGGCTTCCCTCCCGGTGTCACACACTTCATTCACAGTTGGGGGTAAGTCTGTGTCTCCTCTCAGTTTTGCTGGGATGGAGACTGAGGCTCAGAGAAGCAGTGCCACCTGCCCAAGTGCACGGAGTCAGTCAGTGCCCAGGCAAGGCGGTAGTGCCAAGAATGGGAACTCTGGAAAGTTGGAGGGTCAAACCCATTCCTGTCCTTGGCTATGTCTTTGACCTATAGACAGGTCATTAACATCTGTGTGCCCTCGTGTTCTGACATAAAATAGAAGGAATAGTAACAATCTGATAAGATGGCCATGTTAATGAAATAAGAGGATATATGGTAAATATTTGTCCTAGGCATGACACGGGGTAAGCACTCAGTAAGTGTGAGCAACCTCCCTTTCTAAGACAGATACTCATCCCATTCCTCCCTCAGGACCCTTGCACCTGCTGCTCCCTGAGGTCCCCAAGCAATGGGCTCCTTCTCATCCCCTAGAACTTAGCCTCACTCTCTTCCTCCTACTCACTGTGTCCCCAGACCCTTGCCCAGGGACACATGGAATTTTTTTTCCCTTGGAGTATTAATTCTGACATGAAGACATTGCACCAGTATTTCTGTTGATTTGTCTGATTGCACATTTTCCCCCATTCTAGCATTCAACTGGATCCCAGCTGTGTATCCTTAGTACCTTGCACAAGTACCAAGTAGTAGGCACACAGTAGGTGCTCAATACATGCTCACTGAAAGTCTGATGGATGGGAGGTTGGGCATGGTGGTGCATGCCTGTAATCCCAGCTACTGGGGGAGTTGGAGGCAAGAGGATTGTAAATTCAAGGCCAGTCCAGGCAAAGTTAGCAAGATCCCATTTCAAAACCAAAATAAAAACAAAAGGGCTGGGTGCATAGTTCAAGTGGTGGTTTTCCTAATCTGGGTGAGGCCCTCAGTTCAATCCCTAGCAACACACACACAAAATGATGAGTGGGACATCCAGGGTATAAACCAATGTCTGTTGGGCCTCAGATCCTGCTTACCAAGCTGTTTTCAAAGGTGATAAGGCTGTGGCAGGATTGAAGCAACACTCAGAGGTTCATCCATCCTCCAGCCCAATGGGGATAGAGAGCTCAGACCTGTGAGTCTTGACAGGCATGAGGCTGCTTTGCCTCTTGACAGGAGCGTGATCCCAGGTGGCCCAGCACGTATCAATCAGGATGGGTGACGTTGTTCTGTAGTAACAAACAAGTCACCAATCTTGTTGGAGCATGTCTTAGAGTTTCGTTACTTTTTATGGCTGAATAATACTCCATTGTATGGACATTTTCTGTATCCACTCAGTTGCTAGTGGACATTTAAAGTATTTCTACTTTGGGATTATTGTGAATCCTGCTATTATGAACATTTTATACATGTGTCTGTTTGAGATCCTGCTTTTAATACCTTTGGGTATATACCTTGGAGTAGAATTGCTGGATTTTATGGCAATTCTATTTTTTGGTGTTTGAAAAGGCCTCAAAATGTTTTCTGTAGTGGTTTTGTCATTTTTTCTTCCTATCAGCAATATACAAGAGTTCCAACTTCTCCATATCCTCACTAACACTTGGTATTTTCCATTTTTTTGTAAGCATAGCTCAGGAGGTATGCAGAGATGCCTCATTGTGGTTTTTGAATTTCTCTAGTGACTTACACCTTCGAGCATCTTAGTGAGAATTGGCCATTTGAGTATCTTCCTTAGAGAAAGTCTAGACAAGTCTTTTGCCCAATGAAAATTGGGTTGTTTTGTCTTTTTTGTCTTTTAGCTTTAAGAGTTTTTTTTTAATATAGATAATGAAAATATTAAAGCCTTATCAGAAAATAATACATAAATATTTTCTCCCATTCTGTGAGTTGGCGTTTCCACCTTCTTGGTAATGTGCTTTATGTTGTTTTAGAGGTCGTCATTGTGTGTTCCTTTCCTCTCAAGCCTGACTAGCTTCCTCTCTGTCCTCATGCTGTAAGAACATTCCTTCCTCCTTTCCACCAAGTCTTTCCACTTTCCTCAGGAAGATTTCATTGGTATCTCTTCTTCCAGTTGCAGAATTCCTGCTTAGTTCTTACTTTGCCTTGTCTTGTAGTCATTAACCATTTGTCCCTTAGCCAACATGGTTGATTTTCTCCCTTGGGACACATGGACATGGCAGCCATCCAGAAAGAGTTAGCATTGCTGCCTTCTGTCAACTGTAGGCTGAGGATTTGGGATAGTAAGAGTGGCTTGCACAATTAGGGTCTATGATCACATCGCAGGCTAAGCTGGAAAGAGTCTGTCTAAAGTCTCTTCTGAATGAGGGACAGATGACAGGATACCAGCTAGGCCTGTGGTGTGGCCACTGGGCAAGGACCACAAGAATGCTTAAAAAGGTGCCATTGCACAAAGGGAGATTTTGAGTTGCCATATCTTACTCTTCTCATGTTAAATTGGTAATCGTCGGTTGGTCTAACCTTGACCCTAACTTGCATTATTCTTTTTATAGTAGGAGATCAGTCTAGATGTAGAATTACAGGTCTTAAGTTGACAGCAGACACAGGCTGAAATGTTTAACTTCCCCATTAATAAAATCAACATAGCCAGGACTTACCATGTTTTACTTAAGAAAATTAGCTATTTTTGTTTTGTTTGTCATAACTTACAAGACCCAGTTTGGTGCCAAGGTTTGGGGAAATGGAGCCTGTGAGAAACCATGATAGACAAAAAATTTTGTTTAATATCTATCTACCAAAACAACCAAGCATTTTCAAAAGGTTCCATGCTGAAAACTCCCTGCAAGGAATTTTCTTAGGGAAATCACAGAAGAACTCAGAAGTTTAATTCCAAAGATTAAGATTTGATTTGCAATCAAATCTGCAGTAGCAAAAATGGCAAAAGTCAAGCATCTAACATTAAGGGATTATTGAATAAATTATGATATCATCAGAAAATGGAGTATGAGGCCATTTTAAGCTGCTGCAGTGAAAGACTTTAATGGCAGGGGAAGATGTTTGTGATGCTCTCTCTGGGAGAAGGACGGGGTCCTCATACACAATGGAGGTTATGATTCCATGTTAAGAAATCACAGGAAAATCACACACAGTAGATTCTGAAATAGAAACAGTGATTCTCTGTAGGTGACAGACCTAGAAGGGTATACGGCTGGTTTTCCATAGATGATTTGGGGACAGAGGACGGTTTACACCAGAAGGGTTAAAAATATGAACTCCTTAGGCAGGCAGACTTCATTCAAACCTGCTTGCTACTTACCTGTTTGTAAGTGGATTAGCACTCATTTCAGGAAGTCTCTGGTGATTTCAGTCTTATGGGAAAACGTAGGGGGTTGAGGACTGGAGGGGATTCCTTGATAATGCCTCTAAGTGTTAGAGGAGACCAATCCAGGAATTGACCCCAGGGGTTGTGCCTCCTCCAGGCTATAGCTTCTGCACTATGTTTCAGACCTGAGAGGCCACGAGGGCGAGGGCAGAGCTCCAAGGCACCTGCCTCCACCCAGACTGGCCCAGGAGAGGACAGACTTCCCAACACCAGGGCATTTATTATTTAAACATTGATTGCTCTGTTTAAATCATACGGATGGAAAAGGCCTTCCATTTGTAAAAGTCACTTTTTAATGGCCGATCAAAGTCAGCCGACATTTTGCTGGACCAGGAGTTCTTATGAGACCTGAAGAGGACTGAATCCAGTCTGGGAGAGCTGGGTAGGGGAAACCAGCTGAGGTCAAGGTCAAATGATATCTGCCAGTGTCCTGCCAGGAGCATAGAAACCATTCCACGTTCTTCACGTGGAGAGGGTTTAAAATAGAACGGGGTGTCCAGGGGGTGGAAGAGTGAGGAAGTCACATGCTCAAAGGTAGGACAGACCAGAGAGGTAGGTGGTGCCATCCTCAGGACGGAGGTCAAGGTGGACTAGCAGGAAGTCAGTCCATGACGAAGGTTGCTTTGTAAGCACTAGAACCAAGAAGAGAGAGACTTGGTCAAGGTGTGTCACCAGAGCGCTTAGACTCAAAAGAAGGAGAAATGGCTCCAGCTTTTCACCAGGAATGATGTGCACATGAGAGGAGAGGCAAAATTGATGGCGGCCATATTCGGAAGCTCCACTTCAATGTGTGTTTAGGATGATTGTGTTGTCTTAGTGCTCTTTATCCCTACAAGGTAATTTGTTCTTCTAATGATACCACTTGACTTGAATTTCACGTTATTAATATAACCACCCCAGCATTTTGTGGTTAGAGCTTCCTCAGTCACCTTCTACATCTTTTGACTTAACTCGGAATTATATTCGTGGCCTCTTTCGTAAACACAATCTAGGTGGGTCTTGCTTTTTTTAAAATCTGCTCAAATAATCTCTGACTTCTAACCACAGTGTGCAGTTCACCTATATTAACTGAAATTAATAGTGTGCCTGGGTTTAAGTCTATTATCTTGTAATTTGTTCTCCATTTATCCTAGCTGGTTTTTTTTAAAAATATTTTTCCATGCTAGGGATCAAACCCAAGGCTTTGTGTAGGCTGTGCAAGTGTGGTACCACTGAGGCACATCCCAGTCCAATGCTGCTTTTCAAAAGAAATTTCTTCCTCCTTTTCTGCCTTCATTTTTACTAAATGAGTATCTTTTTTTTTTTTTTTTTTAATTTTTGTGCAGGGGATGGATACATTGTGGCATTTACAAAAGTTCTTACATAGTTGAATTCAACCCCTCCATCACTCTCCTTCATCCTCCCCTCCCTCCATTCCTGGAATAGTTTCAACAGGTCTCATTTTTCCACTGCAGGAGTATTTCTGTTTTCATTTTTTTAACCTTAAAAAATTAATTAATTTTTAACTAATACACAAAACATAAAATTTGTGCATATTAATAGGAATGCCATGTGGTGTTTTGATACATGGATGCCTTGTGTAATGGTCAAATCAGTGAAATGTAGCTGCCTCCTCAAACATTCATCAATTCCCCATGGTGGAAACACTCATAGTCTTGTACTAAAATACATGAGTATTTTTAATTCACCATCTAATTTTTTTCTACTGGGTCTTAAAAGCTTGCTTTGAAGATTATAATATGCATCCTCAATTTATCAGATCATAATCTGAATTAACATTTGGTTTACCAACGTATACCTAGAACTAATCTTTTTGGGGTTTTTTGGGGGAGGTACTGGGGTTTGAACTCGGGACTTCATGCTTGCTAGGCAGGTGCTCAACCACTGGAGCCACACTGCCAGCCCCCAGAATTCACCTTACTGTACTGCTTCTCACGTCATATCAGAACCTAACAAACACAACATACTGACCGCCATGCTTGCTCCAAACAATTGTCTTTTAGAGGAATGAAGGAAATTTTAAATAACCATTTCTAGCCGACCATTTCTGCCATGCATCATGCTTTTCTGTAGATCTGGTTTTCTGTCCAGAGCGGTTCCTCTGACATCTCTTGCAGGCAGGATGGCTGGTCTCAGCTCTTTTGGTTTGTCTGCCTGTGTTGGTCTTTCCTTGGTCTTCATCTTTGAAGGCCATTTCCATGGATATAGCATTTCAAGTTAACACTTGATGCTTACATTGGTCCTTGTATGTAAAATGTGTTTTTCCCCTCTGGTTGCTGTTAAGATATTTTTGGTGTCCAGTAGTTTGCATGATATGTGTTTCTTTGTATTTATCTTTCTTTTGGGTTTGTGGAGATTCTTAGCTCATGGGTTATGTTCAATCAAATTTAGAATATTTTCAGCTGTCACTTGTTCAAATCTCTTTGTCCTCCTCTTCTGGAATTTCAGTCACATACATATTGGACTGTTTGATATTGTCCTCAAGTCTCCAAGAATCTGTTCTGGTTTTGTTGTTGTTGTTGTTAAGCTTTTGTTTTTTTCTTTTTAGATGTTTTAGTTTGAATAATTGTTATTGCTCTGTCTTCAAGTTCAGTAATTTTTTCCTGCAGTGCCCAGTCTGATATTAACTCATCCAGTGATTTGTTAAAAAATTTCAGACCCTCTGTGTTTGTGTGCGGGGTACTCATGGGAGGAGGCAGGGTGAACAAAGGAGATGAAGGGGACGGAATATGGGTGATGGATTTTGTATATGAAATAGAACAAAGAAACCTCTTGCAAAAGTTTTAAGTAGAGCAGGTTGGAGGTCAAGAGGGAGGGACAGTGGGGGTGATCTAACCAATGTACAATATAACTCTATTTGGAATTGTCACAGTGAAACCCCCCATACAACAATTATACCCTAATAAAAAATTAATGAAAAAAATTAATAAAAATTCAGACACTGTGTCTTTCTGTTGTTTTTCTCTCCTTTTGGTTCTTTGTAAGGGTTTCCGTTTCCCTGTTAAGACTTCTCATTTCCTCCTTCTTTTTTTGGGGGGGGGTAGTACTGGCATTTGAACTCAGGGCCTTGCACTTGCTAGGCAGATGCTCTGCTACTTGAGCTCCAACCCCAGTCCCTCTTCCCTCATTTTTATCTTTTTTTTTTTTTTAAATTTCCTCAAACATATTTGTAACAGATGCCTTCAAGGCTTGTGTACTAATTTCAACATCAATGTCACCCCTCAATATGATTCTCTCGTCTTTTTAGTTTGGTCATTGGTCGGTCTATCTTGCCCTTTGCATATCTACTAATTTTTTTATTATCTTTTGGAAACCCTGGCATCTACATTGTTGAAAATATGAGTCATTTTGTCTTCTCTTAAAGAGAATTTCATTTTGTTTGGTGAGGAGTTAATTTTCTGAGTACTGAGGCAGTAACACATGACTTCTTCAGGTCTTGTTGTGGCAAGCGGGGACCAGTCCCTCACTAAAAGGCTGGTTTTCCTAATGCCTTAAATTTCCAGGGGTATCAGATGGTGTCTGGGTTACTCAATGCACTCTTCTCTTTCAGTAACCATAACTTTCATGTCTCCTAGCCCCAAGTAACCTCTGGAGTCATTTAATTCACAGCACCTCATCCCCATCCCTACCAGTGGCTGTTCTGCACAAAGCTTCAGGGTTTTTAGTATTTGGTCAGAACTTTTCATGCTTCCTATTCATGCTGCTGCTCCTCTCTGCTGTCCTGTCCCTCAGATTCCAGCTGCATCAGCAGCACAAACTCCAGTCTCTGTTTTCCATACCCAGGGAATTCACTGCTCTCTGTTTTGGCTCCAGTTTTCTGTGCTGTAGATGGAAAGCTGGGGTGAGTGGGCAGAGAGCCTTGTGTGTTCCTGGTCCCCAGAGGTCACAGGACCGCAGCATCTGCTTGATGTCTGCCAACAGTCACTTCAGATCTTTGTTGGTGAGGAAGAGTGAGGCTACTGTCATGTGTTCCATCTTGAACCCAAAGCCTTCTTTATCATCTACAAAGTCTCCAGCATACAGTGATTAGTAAGTAGTAGCTAATAGGGATGAATATTTTATTATACATTTAATACTTTCACTAGTCTAGAGATTCTTCAAGTTAAAGAGTATGTCTTAGTTTTTTTTATTATTATTATTTTAATTATTATTCTACAGTGCTAGGCAAATGCTCTACCACTTAAGCCACACCTCTGTCCTTTGTTTGTTCATTCATTTGTTTGTTTAGTTAATTAGTTGAAATGGTCTTGCTAACTTTGCTCTGACTGGCCTCATATTCAAGATCCTACTATCTCCACCTCCTGAGTAGCTGAGATTATAGATGTGTACCACCACACCCAGCTAACAAGATGGTCTTTTTTTAACTCAAGTCACCTGAACTGAGAAATGCGCAGATGAAACACTTCTTTAGATATGAAGAGAGAGTTTAGAAAGCATAACTGTCTTTCAACTCGTGGTTGAACTGTCTCTCAACTCATTTTGTGACCATCTTGATGTTAAAAATCCAAACCGAGAACCTCAGCATGCAAGGTATTCTTCATTTCTTCATTCCCCATTTTAGTCCAGTCAGCAGTGCATACGCTTCTCCGTGCCAAGTTCACTGCCAGGAGTGAGGCAGAGAGGTGACATAGCAGAAGAATTTCAATAAATCCAGTGCCCTCAGTTATGGAAACAGCCAAGATGTCCCAGCACTGACGAATGGATTAAGAAAATGTGGTATCTATACACAATGGAATTTTATGCAGCCATGAAGAAGAACGAAATGTTATCATTCGCTGGTAAATGGATGGAATTGGAGAACATCATTCTGAGTGAGGTTAGCCTGGCTCAAAAGACCAAAAATCGTATGTTCTCCCTCATATGTGGACATTAGATCAAGGGCAAACACAACAATGGGATTGAACTTTGAGCACATGATAAAAGCGAGAGCACACAAGGGAGGGGTGAGGATAGGTAAGACACCTAAAAAACTAGCTAGCATTTGTTGCCCTTAACGCAGAGAAACTAAAGCAGATACCTTAAAGCAACTGAGGCCAATAGGAAAAGGGGACCAGGAACTAGAGAAAAGGTTAGATCAAAAAGAATTAACCTAGAAGGTAACACCCACACACAGGAAATCAATGTGAGTCAATGCCCTGTATAGCTATCCTTATCTCAACCAGCAAAACCCCTTGTTCCTTCCTATTATTGCTTATACTCTCTCTACAACAAAATTAGAGATAAGGGCAAAATAGTTTCTGCTGGGTATTGAGGAGGGGAGCGGGAGGGGGTGGAGTGGGTGGTAAGGGAGGGGGTGGGGGCAGGGGGGAGAAATGAACCAAGCCTTGTATGCACATATGAATAATAAAAGAAAAATGAAAAAAAAAAATAAAAAAAAAATAAATCCAGTGCCCTCAATACCTGCATTGAAGATGTTACAGGTGTGTGCAAAATGCCCTGGTAAAAAGCCAGGTGGGACCAGTCTTCTAAGTAATTTAAAAATCGCACAGGAAGTTCCCCCAAATGGGACCCAGTGCACATTGGGGGATGTGAAGGGCTGGAGGGTAAGTTGTGGGTTGGATTGGGTGAACTTGGCCTTGACCTTCACACACAGGGGTTATGCAGATTCCTGGGGGGTGTAAAAGGGGAGAATTTTTGTGTAATCACATGATGGACTCTTGCTTATTGTCTTATAGATTCATCTTTATTCACTGTCCTTCCTTCCATCAGAACATAACGGGGAGTGTGAGAAAGTGGCAAAGAGAGTCAAGGATGGGAAGAAGAGAGTCCATGTTGCTCAAATGTCTCTTGAAGCATCAGTTGATATATGAGCGAGGCCTGCAGTCCTGAGTCCCATGCTGGTCATTTGGGTTTGTCCTCATCTCTTTCCTAGGTGTCTAGCTCCAAACGCAACCACAGAATTGAGTAGGGCAAATATGGCATTCAGAGTCACCAGACATCACTACCCAATTTGTGATTTGGCCCTTGAGATGTTCAAATTTGCCTTCTCGATGCACAAAATCAAGACAGAGGTTCCCTGAAGTCCCCCATGGTCCAAAGCCTGATCAATTTTCCTTTACCCTATTGAGTGCCAGGCCTAGATTTTCTGCTAGATTTTTGGACTTCTAAGAGCTCTTTCTTTCTTGCTCTGGCCTCACCCAAAAGAGCTCTTCATGGATCTCCTTAATCACTTCAGTTTAGTCTTCTTCCCTCACTAGATCTTCCTAAGGAGTCCTTTCCTTAGGTACAGCTTTGATTTAATTACTCTTTCTGCAGCATAAGAGCTGAGTGCACTGGCCACACACTTGTAATTCCAAACCATGTGAGGTGGAGGTGGGAGGATCGAGAGTTTGAGGCCAGCCTGGGCTACATAACAAGACCCTGTCTTAAACATAAATAAATAAACAAACAAATTAATTAATAAGCACAGCATAAACCCCTGGAAAGCAGATGCTCTGTGCCTCTCTAGGTCCCTCCCACTTTAAACCAGCTCTTTATTAGGATCCAGTTGACTGGTTTCAAAAAGGCAAAGATGCACTTTGGTTAAAATCATTGGTTTCAGAACTGGATTTGGATTCTAATCGTGGCTCTGAAAATGCCATAGTGATGAGGGTTCTTGTCCAAGGTGATTCTGGGCTCTGAACTTTCCTTTCTGCGCCTACGAGGTAGGCAAAATAAGTTCTCTTGGAGGGTGACATGAGATATCAAGATATCTAAGATAAGGCGTAAAACTGAGCTGATGTGTTTCCCCACCGACTCTTTCTTCCCTTTGCATTCTGGGTATGCAAACGAAGGAGGACAAGCCCTGCCTCTTCCTGTGCTGGACCTTGGGGATTTGAAATCAATGTTCAGACATGGTGTTTACGTGGGTCCATCTATTGCTCAATGGCTTATTACTTAAAGTTTTCTCAACGAAGTCTCCTATGATCTCACCCCCTCCCTGTGGGCCTCTGTCTGCAGCTGGTAAAAGTCAAGAGGAACCACAAGACAATGGAATTCTCTCCCCACATTGCCCAATGTCATCTGATGAAGTCCCTAGGCCCGAGGCAGTGTTGGCGATGCAGCCATGCCACACCGCATGTCCCCATCCAGGGGACGATGGTTTACAGAACTCCATGGAATCTTTCTGGCTTCCTTGTGAAAGTTTCCCAAACCCATCACCCTCTTGATGGATTGTCAACATTTCCAAGAAGCCCTCCTGTAACTATTTATATAGGGTGAGAAGGAACACTGGTGGGGCTCCATTGTGCATCTGACATTGGACTAAGCCCCTCGTCACACAAGGCATCTCTTTCCTTGTTCTTCCAGTCCTGTGACATTTTCCTCTGCCCCATTTGACAGATGAGAAAACTGAAGGTCCAGAAATACAAGTTATTTGCCCATAGTCAATAGCTAGAGCCATTTTCAAATCCAGTTCCATCTACACCAGCCTCTCCCATCTCTTTGGAAAGACCTTGAACTCCCAAAGTCTCCATTGTGTTGGGAGCTAATCTACCATTGCCATATATTTCTATTTGTAAGCAGTAAGAGTCCACAGCCCCTCTTCACCTCTTACCTGCATTTTGTCATAGAGCATTCAAGACTTGTAGCCTTTGAAAGGAAAAATGAGCCTGAAAGCCCCAGCAAGCATCTTCTTGGAAACTAAGTAGCATTAGAAGCAATTACAATGTTGCTATTTCTGAATTGCACACTCAAGGCAATAAACTGGCAGCCCTGCCTTTAACAGTTTCTGAGCCTGGCTCTCCAGGCAGCAAGGCTGGGCTGGGTTTTTCTAACCTTCTATCGTCCTTCTAGAAAGATGGCACCTCTCTTTTCAGAAAGAAAGGGCTCTGTGTTTATTAAAATAAATGAATGTTTTTATCCCACAAGATGTTGTATGGGAACTAGGTTGTATGGCAATTTAGGCTTAACCCTGTATAATTCATTCACTAAATATATACATGCAAACACACACACGACTAAAATGTAGCTTTAACTCTTTCTGCTTAGCAATAGCTTTTTTTCTTTCTTTTTCTTTCATAGTAACAGCTATTGACCCAAATCCAGGATTGTTTGTACAAACTCACACAAGTGCATGGCTAAAAGATAAGAGCAAAAGAACTAAAGGGGAAAGGGCAGTATAAGGTGTATTTTTTTAAATGTAAATAATATTACCTCATTTAAAATGGAAAAGCTGCTGGGTACAGTGGTACATGCTTATAATCCCAGCTACTTGGAAACTAGAGTCTGAGAGACTCACAGTTCAAAGCCAACCTGGGCAAAAAGTGAGATTCCTTCTCAAACAATAAAAATCCAAGTGTGGTACTTTACCTCTGTAGTTCCAGCTACACAGGAGGTGTAGGCAACAGGATCATTGTCTGAGGTAAAAAAAAAAAAAAAAAAAATGAGACCCTACCTGAAAAAAAAGAAAAAAAAAAAAAAAACTAAAGCAAAATGGCTGGCAGAGTAGCTCAAGTGGTGGAGCCCCTTTCTTGCAAGCGTGAGGCCCTGAGTTCAAACTCCAGTACTGCCAAAATTAAGGAAAGAAGAAAGGAAAGAAAAAAATTGCTCAGAAAGAGAGAGGGGAAAAAATGTCTTAGGTGTGTTTTCTGTTAGCTATTTTGGGTGCATTAGCACCCACCCCACAGTGTGAAGGCCAATCATGGGAAATGGTTCCTTCTGACAGCTCTGCAGTCTGGGCTGGCGTCTGTGTGCAGGTCCCCACACATGAGGCTGGAGTGCCCAGGCAGGTAAGAAACTGCCACGACTGAGGCTTCTGCTGGAAAGGCGGAACAGGCCGGGTCTCTTTGGGCACAGCTATCTTTCCCTACGTGGCCTTCCTCGTGGGTGGCTACCCTGGGTTTTCTCACAGAACTGTCTGTCTGGGGCAACTAGACTTCTTCAACAGGGCTGGTTTCCAACAGGCAAAAAATACCAATCCGGTTAACAACTGGACTCAGAATTCAGGAGGTCATTTCCTCATGTTCTATTGGCCAAGGCAAGTCACAGGACACCCAGGGGAAGAATGCCAAGCCGGCCACTTGAGGGGAGTGATGGCCACGTATACATGAGGATAAATTTATGGGGAGCCTCTTTGACACTCCACCACACAGGAGCTGGCAGGATGCCTGATCACAAGTATTTCAAATGCAGGGTCTGAATGGTGGAATATTCTACAGTCATGAAAAATGAAATCTAACTACCTGCAGAAGCATTAGTGGGCTTCCAGATGTCACAATGATAGAGAAAAGGCACAAAATAGTGCAAACCATACTGTATTCATGAAAGAAACAGTGTATTAATGAAATAATTACATGTTTTATGGAATTTAAGAGGAAAGAAAAGTAAATTATATTGTTGACCAATGTGTATAAATGCAGCAAAATTTTTAAAAAGCTGGGGAGGGGAGTGGGATGAGAAACAGGAAAGTAAGGGGTTAGTCCTAGATGGATGAAAGCACTGGTGGCTTTTGGCACTGGTGACATAGTTTTTTTCTTTGACTTTAGTGATGGGCTCAAGGATGTTTAATTTAATTATTAAATTGATCAAGTTGCATATATATTTTCTTCCTTCCCTCCCTGTCTTCTTTCTTTCCTTCCCTTTTCTTTTCTTTTCTATTTTTTTATTTTCCTTTTTTTCAGTGCAAGAGATTGAACCAAGGGCCTCAAGCATGCAAAAAAGCAAGAGCTCTCCACTAAAGCTTGAAACCTTGGCCTCCTACTAGTTGTATATTTCTAAATTTTCCAAAAAGATTAAAGTTACTTTAGGGCTATAAATGCAAATTAGTTTTGGATCAGCATACTTGATATGAGTAGCCAAAAACTCTGCTTAGCACGAAGTGTGTTGAAACAGAAGAATGGCATCAGATCTGGTGCCCTGCTGGCAATGTCAAATTCACTCCCAGGAATATTAGCTATTGACTTTTGAACTGCAGCTATGTCCTGAAATCTCCCCAGATGCTTTAATGCACTCCCGTACATACTGCATCCAGAGGTAAACCTGGGAAGTAGGTATAATGTCCGGAGAAAGATGACAATGGCTGGTTAACAGCAATTCCAAGATCACTCGACACTTGAAGTCAGTCTGTCTGGCTCTCAACTTCCTCCTTACAAAAGCTCTTAGCACCAAGGCTCTGACCATCAGCAAATATCACCATCTACTGACTTCTAGCTGGCCTAGTCCAGATCAGGCAGCACCCAGCTCAGGTCTCACCAGCAACACAAAAGCACAATTGTTCGGGCCCTGTTTTCATGGAGGAAGCCGCCTCTTTGCAGCTTGGCTGAGTGTCAGGCTCTGATGGGAGGTTCACCTCCTGGCTGCTGACTGTTGACAGGAGTGGCTGCCTTGGTTAAGCCAGGCACCCAGGAACTGCCGACAATGGTGGGAGTACAAAGACAGTGGAAAGAGATGCCTTCAAATTCCAGGAATTGTGTTTATTCTGTGGCCAGCCTTCCTCCCATACCCCACAGCATGGGAGCCTCTGCAGCTCAGCCCCAAGGACTGAGGCGGAGAGAATCCACACACAGTACTGAGCATCTCTGTTCTGGCTCTTACAGACTATGCCATGTCAAAGGGACAGAAGCAAAGCCTTCGAAGACACTTACTGAGGTCTACTGAACCATGACCTAATTAAATCTGTTGGAGGAAAATATCTTGCTTTAAGAAAAAAGGATCCCATTGTTTCTTTTGAGAAATTATTGAGCCTTATAATGGTCTTATATTTATGGGTACTAGATAAACAGGCTGAATACTATGTTCAATGGGATGGGGCACAGAGAGAGGCATGTGCTCAGAGATGACAATGCTTGCATTGTCACAGCCCTTTCAAATTCAGTATTGTGTTGAAATACCCAAACTGCTCTGTAAGGCAAGTGAGTCAGACATCCTCACAGATAATGTTAAAGATAAAGGTAAGAATTAAAGAGGCTTTTTTTCCCCAAACCCATGTTTGAAGAGCAAATAATTTTTCTCTTTTCTGTACTTCCAAAAGTAAGGAAGAAAGTTTGAAGAATGAGGATTATACTAAGATGAATACCATTCATATGAAGAGGAGGAAGAGGAAGAAGGAGGAAGAGGAGGAGGAGGAGGAAGAGGAGGAGGAGAAGGAAGAGGAGAAGGAAGAGGAGGAGGAGAAAGAAGAAGAAGGAGGAGGAGGAGGAGGAAGAAAGAGGAGAAAGATGGAGAAAAGAAAGAAAATGGAGAAGAAAGAAGAGTGGGGGAAGAAGAAGAGAAGAAGGAAAAGGAAGAGGAGCACCAGTCTAAGAGGGAGAGAGGGAAGGCAGAAAGTTAAATTTGAAGAAAGAAAGGAGGAATAGGAAAGAATGAAAAGAAGGAGGGAGAGGAAAAGGACAAGAAAAAGAAGGAAGAGGAGGAAGGAGAGGAGAAAAGGAGGAAGAAGAAAAGAAAGAGAAGGAAGAGATGGAGGACCAAAAGGAAAATGAGACAGAATAAATGGCACCTGTGTTTCTTGAGCAGCTACTGTGTGGGTTTCTTCCTAACCTACACACATCCAGAAGGAGCCAGCACACTCTTACATATGACCACTGGGTGGGTACATGTCCTAAGCTGGGATCATCCAACCCCTGGGAATTTAGAATGGGAGGCTGAAATATCAGCTGAATTCTGCTGAGACTTGAGCCACTTACAGCTGAGACTACCACTGGCCATGTCTGGGACAGTGTGAATATAGCAGTGAACACTTGTCTACAGAAAAAAAAAAAAAGAAAAGAAGCGATATTGAAGACAGAGTGCCGACAGTCTTCCTGAGCTCTAGAAATCCCAGGCCCTGGCTAGGCTCCAGTGTATTTCACACTTGAGCAAGGTGGGGGCTTCCTGGACCCCTCCCACATGTCCCTACTTCACCTTGGTTGCTTTGAGAGGGGGTTCTATCTCTTGCAATCAAATGACCAAGGTATCATGTCTGAGCCTGTCATCAAGTTAGTCAGGACTTACCATCTGACAGAAAAGCAATGGTGTGGAGTGGTAAAGCTCCTTGCTTAAGGCCATGTCACTAGCATGGCAGAACTAGGACAAGAATCAGGGTCTTCCATAGCCTGAAGTCCTTTCCTTACTAAAAGTGGTGGCTGGGGAAATACAGGATGGCTTGTGCACACATGTCTATAATTTGGTCGATCCATTCAAGATTCTGTGGGCTGCAGATGAACAGAAATGCCTCAAATTCATGTAAAAGTTTCCTAAAGAAATTTTCTCATATAAACTGAGAATTGCATTGTAGGAAGACAACCACTTTTTCATGACATAGAAACCAAACTCCCTCACTCAGCTTTCCTTCCTCTTAGTTGTCTTCATTCTGGAACACTATTTTCAGTCTGGGAAACACACAAGTTTCAGGTTTAAATCTATTCAGTTTACCAATCTCAGATAAAGAAAACTACCCCTCACAACTCTTAACAAACCTCTGAGAAATGACTCTCATTGGACTGATTTGAGTCACATGCCCATTCCTGAGCCAATCACAAGTAGCCAGGGAGTGTCCATTGCTTTGATTGGTCAGAATAAGGTCACGGTGCTCACTCTGAGCCCCAGAGGCCATAGTCAATCCATGTTCACCCTCCTCCTACATCTAGGAGAGGGGTGCAGAAGAGACACTGGGTGGTTTTACCTAAAGAAAGGGAAGTAGGTCTTGGGGCTAGAAGCAACAAATATCCCAATACCACTTGCTCAGTTTGCTCTTGTTATTGTTCAAGATTTTCTAGAATTCTCATTAAGTGAGTGGGGGATTTTAGAAATTAGGCAATTGTAGCCATTTTGAAATCAATGAACTTGTTTTTCTCCTTTTACAGAGAGAAGTGAAGTAATTTGTCTCAGGCACTCCTCTGTTGGGAAACAGAGGCAGATTGGCTCCTGGTACTCAGGTGAAGGACACCAGGATAGCAGTGCTCCCTGTAGTCTGTCTGCTCAGGACTGTTTTGACTAAAGCAGCAACTAGCATCTGTCCAGTTCACAATTTCTTACCATTTCCCAAGAAGAATTCTGGCTTTGCCTTGACTGATGTGGTTATTCCAGGCACGGTAATGAGATTGTATCAGAAATCCAAATGTCCCTCAGCCAGTATACTTACAACTAAATTATTTGTTCACATTTTAGATGTGTCAGTGTTACCACTGATCCTCTTTTAAAAACCCACAAGGAAAATGAAGAGAGGGAGAGGTGTAGGACTGACACAATTGCTCTATTGGATTTCCAATGCAGACAAGTCATCCCAATGTGTTATTGAAACCTTGGATTGTTTTCTTAAAAACTTTAAAAAGCAAAATTCCTGGGCTTGCCATGGTGGCTCACCCCATAATCCCTGCTACTCTGGAGAGGGTAGAGAAGATGGCAGTTTGAGTCCAGCCCATGCCAAAAGTCAGTGAGACTCCCATCTGAACAAAATAACTGGGTGTGGTGGTGCACATCTGTGATCCCACCTCCTTGTGAAGTGTAGATAGGAGAATCTTGGTTCAAGCTTGACCCCAGAAAAAACTTGAGAACTTGAGATGTGTGTGTGTGTGTGTGTGTGGTACTGGGGTTTGAACTCAGGGCCTACACCTTGAGCCACTCCACCAACCCTTTTTTGTGATGGGTTTTTTCCAAAATAGGGTCTCAGGAACTATTTTCCCAGGCTGGCTTTGAACCGGCGTCCTCCTGATCTGTCCCTCCTGAGTAGCTGTGCTATGTGACACAGTGCCAGCAACTCAAATCCTAAGAATAGTGCTGTCAAGAGTGGCTTGTTTTTTCCATCTTGTCCTTAACACAGTCAAGTTCAATTTCCCCCTGGATTACATGGCAGTTGCATGTATAAAAATATCCAAGACACACTGAAAATGAATTAAAAAGAAAGGGGCTGCAGATAAAACAGGGTTAGGTTCTAGGCTTGGGATCATTTCCATGAGCACCTGAAGAACACAGGGCAACTTTTCATAGGGGTCCGACTCGTTCTGTTGACTGTAGAATATCTCTCTTTCCCTGCTTTTGCCAATCAAAGGCAAACTGTGCCATTATTGGGACAGTTAAAGAAGGCCCACGTATATCTGATGCAACCTGCAGGGGGTGGTAGTATTGTCAAAGCCATAGTTCTAGCCCTTCCCCAACCCAACTCCTGGAAGTCTGCATGAATCAGAACAGTTGGAGAGATGCCCCAGAGGACCATGGGATATTTTGAACCACTAGAAGTTATGCCTAATGACCCTAATTTCTGGGGAATCTGCCCAGCCTACTATTAAAGAGCATCCTGCAGTGATTACTAGGGAGTACATTTGGGAGGAAATTCTGTGAAGACCTTGAAATAATACTCCCAATGCCCATGTGTGTACTTCCCAGGATAACCAAACCAAAAGGGAAGGGAACAAGAGCTGGTCCCAAAAGCCTTTGATGGTGTGGAGGGAAGGGATGACTTGGGAGTGAACATCAGGACCCAAGCTTTGGGTACAACAGACAGAACCAGTTCCTGCCTTGTGCAACCAGAGGAAAGGGAAAACCCTGGGCTGCGGTCATTGTGATGCAAATGAGATACAAAAAAATTCCCAAACTCTGGGCGCCCCCTTGAACAGTGGCTTGAGAGAGTCTTCCAAGATGTCTTTACCACATGTGCAAGACATTAAAATTAGGCTCAAGCTCGTCTGAGGAGTCACTTTGACGTTTCCATATGGAGGGAGCAAGGCTGCTCTCTGCATTTAGCAAACATCTTAAACTATTTTTCAAATGATTTAGGTTCAGCAAGACCCCAAATGTATTTTTTTTTCTTTCCTCTGCAAGTACCTTTTTCCTCTTATTTGAAACCCTAGGGTATTTGGATGGGAATTCAAGCCACATGTTCCTGATTCATTTACACTTAACTCATCAACGTGTTGTTTGGCAAGCATCATTTGATGTCCGAGAAAACTTTTTGAATTATATATTAAATGGATGTACACATACACATTTATATTTGCATACATATGGATATGCATAAATGTGGATGTGTGCACGTGTATACATATGCCCGACATGAACTCTGGGATCATCCTGGCTTTGGGGGTCCATTCTCTCCATTTCTGGCTGGAGGTTGACTTATGCTTGTGTGTGTGTGTGTGGTTGTGTGTGTGTGTGTATTACTAGCTTTACAAATAGCTGAAAGCAAAAGGTTTAGAACCATGTTTTCATGGACATCTAACCTGCTATGCCAATGAGCTGCTTTGGAAACTCTGTCTTTGAATAAAAGCCTTCTTTCTTTGTTTTAAAATCAGGTTATTTGAATATTGTTTTTTTTTTCAATTGACTTTTAGGAGTTTCTATATATTTTGGATATCAATTCCTTTTCACTTATATAGCTTGGAAATATTTTCTCCCAACTCATAGGCTGCCTTTTCATTTTTCTGGTTGTTTCTTTCATTGTGCAGAAGCTTTCCAGTTGGATGTTCAAGGCATAAATGGCTGACAGGCACATGAAAACGTTCTCAAGGTCACTAACCCTCATAAAAAGGTAAATCAGAACCACAGTGAAGTGTTTCTTCTTGCCTGCTAGCATGGTATTAGCAAAAAAAGAAGAGCCAGGTCCTGTGGCTCATGCCTGTAATCCTAGCTTCTTGGGAGACAGAGATCAGGAGGATCATGGCTCCAAGTCAGCCCAGGCAAAATTTCACAAGACTATCTCAACCAATGGCTGGACATGGTGGTTCACACCTGTCACCCCAGCCTCTTGGGGAAGCACAGCTGGGAGGATCGTGGTGAGACTGGCCCAGGCATAAAGCAAGACCCTATATCAAAAATAACCAGTGGAAAAAGGACTAGGGTCATGGCTCAAGTAGTAGAGCACCTGCCTGCCAAGCACAAGACCCTGAGTTCCAGCCCCAGTACCACAACAAACAAACAAGACAAACAAGAAGAGGTAGGAAGACTTGCTAAGGATGACGAGAAAAGGGAACCCTTGCACACCGTTGAAGGGAAGGTTGGTGACACAGCAACTATGGAACATAATGTGGAGGCCTCCCCCCAAATTAAAAATAGAACTCCCTTCTGGATATACATCTAAAGGAAGTGACAGCAATGTCTCCAAGACATATAGCACTGTGTTCATTGCAGCATCATTCACACTAGCCAAGATATGGAAGCAACCTGAATGTCCCCAAGAGATACAGAGAACGCAACATACATAGATACATAGCGTTAACATAAACACCTTATTATAACAAGTTATATTTTATTACTACAATATATACCAATTTATAATGTTATGCTACACTATATTGTATTCTTATACCCTACTACACTGTATGATTACAGGTATAATGTGTACATGTATAAATAAGGGAGTCTTATCTTTAAATAAAGAAGGACACTTTGTCATTTGTGACAACATGGATGAACTTGGAGGACATTAAGTTAAGTGAAATGAGCCAGACACAGAAGGACAAATACTACATGATCTTACTTAGATGAAGAATCTGAAAATAACCTAAGTCATAAAAGCAGAGAGGAGACTGGTGGTTTCAGGAGCTGTGGGGAGGGAAAAGTAGGAAGGGGGAAGAAGGGTGGGGGAATAAAATGGGAGAAGGAAGGAGGGGGAAGGAAGGAGGGAGAATGAAGGGGGAAGGAGGGAGAGGGAAAGGGGGGGAAGGAAGGAGGGGAAAGAAGGGAGGGGGGAAAAGGAGGGGGGAATGAAGTGGGGGAAGGAAGGAGGGGGAATGAAGAGGGGGGAGGAGAGAGGGGGAAAGGTGAGGGGGAAGGAGGGTGGTGGTAGTCAAAGGGTGTAAAATTTCACTTATGTAAGAAAAATAAGCCCTCAGGATCCACCCACCTCCAGCATGGAGCCTATAGTCAACAACCTCCCACACACTAATCAACAATAAAGGAGGCAGAAGGAGACTTTGGGAGGTGATAGATTTGTTTATGGCACAGACCATGACGATCGCCTCTGCTCCCTGTGCTGTACGCACAGCGAGTATGCCTGAACCCAATTTGTATGTCAATCAAATTTGAATGATGAATACATGCATTTTGTGAAATATCAATTTATATGGGATAAGTATAAGAAAAGTTTGGCTACCCAGAACTCTTGAACACAACTCTGTTTTAATCCTTTTGGCTGGAATTTTTCTTTCCTTTTTTTTTTTAATCACATTTTACATTTTCATAATGAAAAGCATAACCTGAAGAACAGTTAAAAAGGAAACTCTCTTTCAGTTTTCCTCTCTTTAGGTGTGGAATGGTCATACTGAGTTGCATTTGCATATATGTGTATATATATATATATATATATATATATATATATATATATATATATATCTGTAATTTTGGGAAGAATAACTCCAGGAGCATCTGTGTGAAACCGTGACTATTTCTAAGTTAATAATGTGTGAATTATTTATTTTTTCAGAGTTGCCTCTCTCTAACCTTTGGAAGGCATTTCTGCCTTTTGTGACTATGACAGATATCATTAATTGATGTCGCAGCTGTTTTCCTGATGAACTTGGACTAGACTTCAAATAACATTTAGAGAAAGCTCTCTAGGAAGCACCCACTAAGATTCCAAGTTGGTCAAAGAAGTGACCTCTTTGCCATTGTCAATAACTCTGAGGTGTTGTAAGAGTTATGAATTCTGTCTTACATCTGAGAAAATGGAGGCTCAGAGAGGTCAACGCACTTCCTCAGTGTCACACACACATCAGGTAAATGACAGATCCAAGACATGAACCCAAGCCCCAAGATGGGTTAACATTCACCGTTGTGTTTCAGACCTCCTGGTCATCATTGTCATCGTCCAGCAGAAAAGCCCTTCTGAAAAAACAGCAGAGAGCATCAATGCAGAAAACAGGTAAAATGAGTCTTTTTCTTTCTTGGTAGGACTGGGGTTTGAACTCAGGGCTTCATGGTTGCTAAGCAGGCACTCTGCTGCTTGAGTCACACCTTCAGTCCATCTTCCTCTGGTTATATTGGAGATGGGGTTTCAAGAACTATTTATGCAAGCTGACCTTGAGCCTTGATCCTCCCAATCTCAGCCTCCCATGTAGCTAGGCTTACAGGCATGAGGCACCAACATTTGATGAGTATTTTTTTTCACAACATAAATTTAAGACACTGAAAAGGTTACTAGGTCCATAGCAAACATAAGATCGGTCAGTGGGGAAATGAGGCCTGTGTGTTGAGCATGAGATGATGGATCAGGTGTTACCTGTGACATCTGCAGTCTTATACAGCTTCACCCGACCTCTTACCATGTAGCCTTTGGTTGTCATAGTGTTGAAACACTTGATTAAGACACATTTATAATGACAAATGGGGACTCCTTAAAAAGAAGACACTTAAAGGCCAAACTCACATCTGTAATCCCAGTTACTCGGGAGGAGGAGATCAGGGGATCTTGGTTCAAGACCAATCTAGGGAAAAAAGTGAAAGACATCATATTAAAAAAAAAAATAACTAAAAGGGCTGGGGAATGTGGCTGAAGTGGTAAAGCACCTGCCTACCAAGTGTGACACCCTGAGTTCGAACCCCAGAACTGCCAAAAAAAAAAATTTTTGTACAGGAAATTTTAGAATCTCAGAATATTTTTCAATCAACTTGATTTGGATATTTGAAGTAATGACAAGTAGTATATTTTAGACAAGTATCCCCAAATATCTAGTAACTATCAGAGAGATAATCACATTTTATTATAGAATAAAATGTTACCGCACATAATATGAGCAGCATTCAAATTTTTATTGAGATCCAGTTTTTTAGGGCAAGTTGCAGCCTCAAAAGGCTCTCTACTCCAAAAACAAACAAACAGAAAAAAATGATTTAAAACAAGAGAACACATGCACTAACACTACCACTTTCATCCATCAGGATGCATTTGATGAAAGTAGCATCAAACTTACCCAACCACACCTCAAGCAATACAGATACGTAATTTTCTCACCTGGCATTGTTAAGGACCAACAAACATCACGTGACTCTTGCCCTTAAAAATACATCCACTTGCAGCAGAGCGAGTGGCGTACGTGAGGATTTTCAGCAAAGAGAGGATGGATGTGATTTGACAAGAGGATATCCAGGTGTTAAGATGGAGGGACAGAAAGGCAAGAGAATATTGCTTTTCTGAGAATATTTTCTTACAACCTCCAAGGTGCCATATCATCTGGCATTCCCAATCGAGATCTCCTTCTCTTCCCTTGTCTCTCCTCCCACCTGGGCCAGAACCTCCCTCTCTGGACCAATCCCAGCAGAGACATCAATGGCGCCACTTAGCTCCCAGCCTTTGCCTGGGTTTCTCTGACTGTGGACCTTCATCTGACACATGCTGAGGGATTCTCACCACCTTGAAGCTACTAAGAGCTCCAATGTCTCCTCCCTGTGTGTGATGTTTCCCACAGGCTTCTGCACCACAGTTAATTGCTTCTTAGTAAACTATGGCAGCAGACTAGACATATTTTGTCTCCTCAAAATTCCTACATTGAAATTCTAATTCTCAGTGTGATGGTATTTGGAGATGGGGCCTTACGGGGGTGGTTAGGTCATGAGGGTGGAGCCCCCATGAATGGGGTTAGTGCCCTTATAAAAGTGACCCCAGAGAACACTCCTTGATCCATTGCCATACAAGGTTTGCAGTGAGAAGATAGATGTGTATAAGGAAGCAGCCTGGCTAGACAGGAGTCTGCTGGATCTTGCATGGACTTCCCAGTCTCAAAAACTGTGAGCAATAAATTGCTGTTCTCTATAAGACACTCAGTTTATGGTATTTTGTTATAGTAGCAAAAAGGGACTAAGAATCCCTACTACTATCACTCATATTAATCATTGCTGTAAACTGGGCATGATGACTTGCACATGTAATCCCAGCATTTGGGAGGATGAAGGATGGAGAGTTCAAGGCCAGCCTGGGCTACACAGTGAGACCCTGTCTCAAAAAGCCAAAGGGAAAAAAATGCTTGCCCTAGGTGATTCAGTGACTGTGTGTCTAATCTCACGCCAAGCACTTTGTACCCATTATCTCATTTAATCTCACAAAATACTAATTTACCATCTTTGTCATCGTCATCATTGTTTTCTTCCCTTCCTCCTCCTCCTTGTTTTCTCTCATGTCCTTCCTTCCTTCCTTCTTTCCTTCCTCCTTCCCTCCTCCTCCTCCTCTTTCTTCTTTTTCTCCTCCTCTTTCTTCTCCTCTTCTTTCTTCCTCATCCTCTTCTCTCTCTCTCCTTTTCCTTCACTATCATCACCCTCACTTTATAAACAAGGAAACTCAATCTATGGCTGTAATAACTTACTTAAGCTCGTGCACCAAGTACGTGAATGAACTCAGTCTCAAGTCCCTGCTGTGGACTTGAACCCTAGACTGTCACTTTCTCAGGCAGTCATTTTGTTCTAACTTCCCCCCACCTTGCTGTGCCCCTCTCTTTAGTGTCCCTTGTGGTAATGGTGCACCTGTCACTTCTGCCAGTGTACCAGAAGAGATGTTGAATTACTCATCCCTGAATCTCAGTTCCTGGCACATTGTTGGATCTTGGTAGATACTAATACTTCTTTTAAAAAATTACTTTTTATTCTACTCAGCCTTAAAAAAGAAGGAAATCAAGCTGAGGGTGGTGGCATGTGACTGTCATCCCAGCTACAAAGGAGTCAGAAATAGGAGAACCACGGTCCAGGCAGGACTCTATATGAAAAACATCTAACATAAAAAGACCTGGGGTTGTAGCTCAAGTGGCAAAGCACCTGCTTAGCAAGTGGCAGACTCTGGATTCAAATCCTAGTGAAGCCAAAAAAAAAAGCATATCCTGTTATTTGTGACTGTATGGAAGATGCTGTCTTAAGTGACACAAGACGGGAGCAGAAAGATAAATGCTGTGTGATGTTCCCTTCTGTGCTGAACTTGTAGAAGCAGAGGCAGAATGGCGGTTACCAGGACCGGCGAGAATGTTGGTCAAAGGGCTTGAAATTTCAATCAGATAATAAGAAAAAATTCAAGATACCTATAGGAAAGATCACAACTAGAGTTCAAGCACAACGATTCCTGAAAATGGCAAGACAGTGATTCTTTTTTTTTTTTTTACTTTTTTTTTTCTTTTATTATTCATATGTGCATACAATGCTTGGGTCATTTCTCCCCCCTGCCCCTACCCCCTCCCTCACCACCTACTCCACCCCCTCCCTCTCCCTCCCACCCCCTCGATACCCAGCAGAAACTATTCTGCCCTTATCTCTAATTTTGTTGTAGAGAGAATATAAGCAATAATAGGAAGGAACAAGTGTTTTTGCTAGTTGAGGTAAGGATAGCTATACAGGGAGTTGACTCACATTGATTTCCTGTGTATGTGTGTTACCTTCTAGGTTAATTCTTTTTGATCTAACCTTTTCTCTAGTTCCTGGTCCCCTTTTCCTATTGGCCTCAGTTGCTTTTAAGGTATCTGTTTTAGTTTCTCTGCATTAAGGGCAACAAATGCTAGCTAATTTTTTAAGCAAGACAGTGATTCTTGAATGAACAAAATAATTGTATAGTTGAAAAAAATCACAAGATACAAAGGGGATAAAGTGAGAATCCCCTCAAACCTGGCTCCCAGCCACCCAGTTTCTTGCTTCCCTGAGACAATCAGTTATGTTGGCTTCTTTTTTTTAATCTAGAGATGCTTTATGCAGATTCAAGGAAATAAATCCATTAAATGGATTCTTATTCCCCCCCTTTTTTTTATAATACACACAAGAGTACACTGTGAATGCAGTACATTAGTTATTATGGTTACTGACTATTATCTAGCTCATTGGAATGGTGATCAAACAAACAAACCTGTTATCTTTTGTCTACACTCAGCATCCAAATGTATTGAAGTCTGATCCAAGTTGAAGGGAAAGGAGAACCTCCCCTTTTGGCATCCCTCTCTCCTCTTAGATAGAGAGGACCCCTCTGGGGCAGGTTTGGAGTTGGGGTTCCCAGAGCCTCCAACCCTACCAGAAACCTCCTGTGTCCCACAGATCTGGCCTAAATCCCAAAGGGAACCCAGACCTAGCCCACCCTGTTTTCACACTCCAGCAGTAGGTCAGGGGTCTCGGCAGAGGACCAAGGATCCAGGAGTTTGAAACTACGTGTTCCATCTGGAATTCTGGTTTTCATGTTCTTAAATTGCCTGTAAGCGCTCTCTGGTTTTACGTTTGATCAGCAATCTCACTTCTGCTTTCTGTCGTCTGCAAGCCAAAGGGTCTCCATGCAAACCACAAACTTTTTATTCCTTCCTCAGAAGTTTCTATCCACATCTCCTGGGCTAGGAGGAGAGACACACAAAGGGCCATCATTTTCCGCTCTTGTTTTGAGGGTGGCTCCCCACAGTCCTTAGGACTGAATGGGGCTAAAAAGGTAGCATGGGATGGGGACAGCTGATAGCCACAGGTCACTGAACAAAGGCCACTGCTCTCCTACTACGAAGAAGAGCATTTCTTTTGGGGTGCTTTCAAACTCAACTTCCCTCCCTTCTCTAAACTCCTCTGTCTTTACTACAGTTTTCCTGCCTTGTGCTTCTAGTCTGCCACCCAGGAGGCCTGGCATGGGCCCTGTAGTCTCTGACTCAGAGTTCACTTTTCACACTCCCTCTGCCTCTGGAGTCTCACTGTAGCCCACACCAAAAACTGAATTTACCATCAACCACCCACTCCATTTTCCGGTGCAATTTCCTTCCAATAATCCATGCAATCCTCAAAACTGGAGTTTACACCTCTTCTTTGCCCACTCTGTCCCCTCCCCAGGTCTCTCTCACCATCGCTCCCTCTTCCCCTCCCCCACAGTGACCTTACTTTTCCAAGGAGGATTTCCACTTTCTAATAGTTTGGGAGATTTGATGTCCAAGAGAGCCACTTCCGTGGAACAGATCTCAGGGGCCCAGAAAGTTTTATATTAATTCAGATGGCGGGAACACCCAGCCAGAGAGGATTTTGTGTACTGTTGGCATAGATTTGCCAACAAAGCTTCTAGAAGTTTCTAGGTTTGGTAGAGTTGTATAGGAAGTCTTGGATTTCTCAGAGTTATGTAATTATTGAAAGAAAAACTGGTGTGGGGGTCTGGGTGTGTGTGTGTGTGTGTGTACATGTGTGTATACATATATGTGTTTCCTGCATGTTTGCTTTTCTTCTTTAAGAGAAAAATTTCTTAATACAAAGGAATGTGTGAAAGGCCCAAATGTGAGAGCTGGGAGATCTTTGGATTACTCTTAAGGAGTGAAAGGCCAAAGTCTGTTTAGCACCATTGTCTCCGTTCAAGTGCTAACAAGACAGGACAAGTCCTTCAAGGATGACGGGGATCCTGGCAGAGCAGTGATGCTTCATTCCTCTTGCCAGCGTCTTCAGAGCACACACCCAATTGGTATTCATTAATGAATTGGGAAGAACGTCTCCTGGCTGCCTTTCTGCAGAAATCAGAGCTCCATGTGGGGAAGATATTCAGTGCCACGTTCAGTCATGATGTTCCTAGTCTGATAGGGTATCTGACATGCAGGTAGCAGGACCTTGGTGACTGTGTGTTGGTGACTGAATTCATCCTGGTTCCTAGTTGTGTCCCTGGCATCCAGCATGTTTTGCTCATTGGAGGAGCCAACCCGGTAGGTATTTGTAGTTAATGGATGGCTCAAAACTTATTTCAGGTTAAACTACTCTTGTGTGTTTGGACGGATATTGGATTATGACCTGTATATGGTGAATGTCATGTGTCATGGTCCAGGAACTTTGGGCTGATATAGTCTGGTGAAGAGAGAGAAAGAGAGGGTTGGAGAGAGAGAGAGAATGGAGGGGATGGAAGAGGAGGGGAGGGAAGAAGAGGAAAAGACCTTTGGTGTTAGCAGGCAATTCACTTGGTTGGATTGAGACTACAGGACAGTCTCTCCCTCAGAGGTGGCAGCTGTTGCTTTGGCCTTTGCAAGGCTGCCTGCAGTGTCCCTCTCCACCCCCCCCCCCCCACTTAGGTGTGATTCGAGGGTAAGAGATTTGGGCAGAGTCACACATGCTCTAGGGCTTTCCCTCTTTACCTCTTTCCTTTCTGGGACTGGTGCAGATGGGTGTGGGTTTCACAGGCTTGAAGTCATGAAATTAGGAAGCTCAGCCGTGCAGTCCTTTCCTGCCCAGCAATCAAATCAACTCTTCTAGAATTTGCCCCAGTGCCTACAGGCAGGTTTTTTTTTTTTAATTTTGTGCAGGGCTAATTGTTGTTATCTGCCAAAATAAAGAGATTTTCTAGTCATCTATCTATCTGCCTTACTATCTATCTGCCTATCTATCTATCTGTCTATTATCTATCTATCATCTACCTGCCTATTTATCTACCTACCCATCTACTCTCTTCCTATCTATTTATCTGCCTATCTATCTATCTATCTACCCTCTACCTACCTATCTACCTATCTATCTATCAACATTCTTTGTTGCAAACTACAAAACCTAATTTAGCAGGCTTAAGCAGAATATTTACTTGTCAAAAGATAGGAGGGGACCTGTGCAGTTTCCAGGTGGACCACAGAGTCAAGTTCACAGCAAAGACAGCAAGGACTGGAACCCAAAGCTCTATGCTGGTGACTTGGTGAAAATTGCCACTGTTTTCTTGTCACCAACATTGCTGCTCTTGTAAATGTCTTGCTGCTTTCACTGGTGACTCTGAGCACCAGGTGTAGAGGTTGCTTACCCTAAAATGTGAACCCCTTCACCTCCACATCACCAAACAGATTCGAGTGAGCCTGCTTCTTTGTGCAAGACGTGCCTGACTGGTGGAGCCCTGACTAAACACTTAGCTGCAAAAGAGGCTGGACAGTGGACTCTAGCTTGAGTTATGGGAAGGTGGGCTTATAAAGTAGGAAATCCTCTAAGGGGAGGGAGTGCCTCAAATGATATTTTGAAATACAGGTCACGCCAAGGGGAGGTCATTAATGGGAGAGGAAGGGTAAAAGAAGGAAGTTAAGAAGGTGAATATGGGTGATGTACTTTTTATACAAGAATGACTGTAGAATTTTTAAGCTTGTTGGAATCACCATAAGAAGGAGACTAAGGTAGAAAGAAGAAAAATAGAGAAGATGAACCAGTTCAGGTTATAATACACATATACATGGAAATGTCTCAGTGAAACTCCCTGCATAGCTATCTTAAACAAACAAAAATGCCTTTTTTTCAGAAACAGAGAACAGAAGTGTAAAACAGGTCCTGCCTGGAGAGTTGGCACCAGTGGGAGGGAGGAGGATATAAGGAAAGGGTGTAGGAGGTGAATATGGTGGAATATTATGCACTCATGTATGAAAATGGAAAAATGAAACACCTTGAAACTATTCCAGGAATGGGAAGAGGGAAGATAAAGGAAAATGGTGGAGGGGTGAATTCAACTATGATATATTGTAAGAACTTTTGTAAATGTCACAATGTACCCCCAATACAGAAATGATGCCAGCATGACAAAACCATGGGGGCAAGCCTGCATTAGCAGTCATTTCTATGTCTCACCATGTACCAATGCCCATGGATCCTCCATATTTGCTCCACTCTTGGAACCAGAACCAAAACTCAGCTTTACTCATCAATTCTTCCCCAGGTCCACATCACAGATAGGAACACACAACTAAAATTCAGCAAACCTGTGGAGATGCCAGCAGCAGTTTCCTGCCCTGAATCTTAGAATGTCTGAGCTGCAACCTCTTCCAAGAAGTCTTCCCCACTCTTGATTCTCTTATCATCCTATCAAATTTCATTTCTCTCTCTTCTTTGCTACCAAGAATTAATTATATCACCTTTTCAGCATCAGTTGTCTGCCTTTTAGATTAGATTGATTCAATTCTGATTTTATGTCATAAGAATTATAAAAATTCACATTTGCACAGGGGCTTCTAACTACAACAGAATTTTCACAAAATTTAAATTTATTTAATCCTCACACTAACATCAAGGAGTAAGTTTTATTGTCACTTCTTTTGTGATTGGACAACTGCTGTCCAGAGAATTAAGCTGTCATAAATTACATGTGTCTATAGAAGGCCAAACTAAGTATGAGGTTGCAGTACCCAACATTTAAGTCCTGGCTTTTCTCCTGTAATAGTTTTGAGAGGCTGAGTTTTGTCACCACATCAGGTTAATCTAAAAATCTCTGCAGACTGAGAGAATAAAACTTAATTTTTTCTCATTTAAGTCTCTGACTTGTTCTAGTTTTCCCAAGGGCTGTTCTAGTTTTAGCACTGAAAATACTGAGACCCAGAGGCTTCCCCTAGTCCCAACCAAATCAGGATGGTTGGTTACCCTGCCCGTGCAGTGAAGATGCATGTGGAGCAGCCCTTCACCTTTTTGTAGCTATGCTTTCTGGAACACATAACAGAAGAAGAGATGATGGGACAGCCACATAGGATAGCTTTAGCAGCAGGTATAGAAATGGCTTCTATAACCTCTGCTCACTTTCCATTGGTACCAAGGTTTTACAGCAAGGGAAGCTGGAAAACACAGACTTCCTGTGTGCACAGGAAGAGGAAATGGTGTGAATGTGCAACACTGAAACTAACCTCACCACACTCTGATCTCTCTGGCCTTGGTGTTTTCTTGTCCTAGTTTGTTTGGACTGTGTCAGGGTTACATGACAAAACAACTTAGAAAGGAGGAATTATTTATTTTGGCTCATGGCTTCAAACTTTTTGGCTCTGTTGATTCGAAGCTTGTGGTGAGGCAGAAAAAACATCATGGTGGTGGAAGCAAGTGGCAGAGGTTACTCACCTCATGGTGGCAAGAAGCCAAGAGATAGGAAGCCACCAGGGATCAGGTACAATAACCTTCAAAGGCACCCCCCACCCTGACCCCCAGCTAGGGCCCGCCTCCTAAAATTTCCACCACTTCCCAATATCGCCACCAGCTGGGCACCAAGTGTTCAACAGATAAGCCTGTGGCAGACATCTCACCATGTACCAATCCCTATCAAACCAAAGCAGACTGTTGTCACAAAACTGTCTTAGGCTGAGTGGCATCTAAACAGCAGACATTTATCCCTCCCATTTCTAGAGTCTGTGAAGTCCAAGATGAAGGTGGCAGCCATACTGTGTGTGGTGAAGAGCCACCTTCCTGGTTCATAGACTGCACCTTGTCACTGTGTCTTCGCCTGATGGAAGAGGCAAAGGAGCATCCCTAGCCACTTTTACAAGGGCACCAATGTCATTCATGAAAGCTCTGCTCTTAGGACCGCATCACCTCCCAAAGCCCCTCCTCCCAACACCATCGCCTTGGAGGTTATGATTTCAGCATAGGAATTTGGGGGAGAGGGGACACGAACAGTCAGTCTACACTGTTCCTATAGGTTCTAATGTGTCCTCTTATAGTGGGTAGGCAAGAACTGTACTTAAATATTTACTTTTATTGTGTTTCGTACTCTAATAATGGAGTAACTCACGATATTCTGGGGAACACAGAGAATACAGCAGGGAAAGAGAACAATATAAAAAACCCCACTAATTCCCACTTATTACTATGTTATAGTCATGTCTTTCTGTATTCTTTTTTTTTTTCTGTGTATGCAACCATTTTTTCCACAAAAGTAGCATAACACAATATTTGCTATCCTGTTTCCCCACCACCAATAAGGTTTTAAGAATACCTTTCTTAGTCATGTGTATACTTTGAAATAATAGAATTGTATTCTATTTTTAGATGTACCTCAATTTGTTAAACGGATCTTGTTTTTGAGGGTCACTTGAATGTGATGTGAATAGGCTAACCTCTGAAACCAGGCTTCTTGGGTCCAATGCCACTGTTAGAAAGAACCCTGACTTTGGACTTGCACTGTTTTACTAGTTCCCCTGAGAAGTCAACATATCACCCTGGCTTTTCCTCCTGTTCCATTCTGCCCTCCTGTCCCCTGGGGTGAGGAGTCAGTTGGGTGAGGGCACATCCTTTTGTGGGACCCAGGCCTTCTTCTAAACCACACTCCAGGTATGTGTGACACCCATATACCTGCTCTCCCACCCTGAGTCCCCATCTTGGAACCTCCCAAGGATGAACGGTGAAAAGAGCTTGAACGTGCTCAAGGGGGTGTCCACAAACATCTTCATGTCCATCTCATGAGGCTGCATGGAACTCAGAGTGGGAAAAGGAAGGGTAGACTCTTGACTATGGGCTATTTGACCCCATGTCTCTTCATCTGGGGACAAAATTCCCAAGAGTCTGAGGATTCAGGCTTGGCTTCTTAGGTCCTTATTGAAGCATGTTTTCCAGACTGGACAATAGAAAAAGTATCATTTAACCATTGGTGAGCTTGATTCATAGTTTTTTAGATCATCTGAAGTCCTCCCTTGCCAAATAGTAGGCATGTGGCTGCAAGGTTTTGATGTACAAGCTGTGCCACCCTGGACAAGTTGCTTAACCTTTCTGTGCCTCAATTTTATCGGGTCTTAAGTGGACAAGATAATAGTTCTAACCTCGGAAAATTGTTGGCGGGAATAAAATAACCTAACATAGACCAAGTTCCTAAAATCATGTCTGGTACAGGGCAAAGGAAATGCTAAGTATTTGACATGATAACTGTGATTATTGCTATTATTATTATTATATTTTGTTAAGTATTAAATTGCCCCTAGTCTTTGAAGAGCTAAACAATAATTCAAGAGCGCCTTTTTAATTGAATATACATCCATAATTATTTCTTTAGGGGAAAAAAACCCCCATAGTTGCTAGACAGGAAATTTTAGGGTCAAAGAGGGTGCACGTTTTAAAGTCTTTTGATATGTTAATGAACTGCTTGTAGAATTAAATTGGCCGAACATATTATTCATTAGTTAAAATTCCCTGGCTGTTAATGGTTTCCACACTAAATTACATAGTTTGTTAGTGACATTTCGAACTTCAGCTGTTTAGTGGGAAAAAAGTAAGTCCATGAATGAAAAGCTGGATTATCCTGAACAAAAACTAATTAAGAACAGCCTGGAAAGTCCAAGAAATCAAAGCGCATACAATGAAGTCAAATGCAAAGCCCAGAAGTTCTTTCGTTGACTGTTCAGTAAGGAGCTCTTTCTTTAGATCTTTCCTGTCCCTTGAAAAAAGCTGGAGCTGCAGGGTTTTATCCCCCCTCCCCCGGCCCCTCTGCAACCTGCATCCATTGTGTCCATCAGGAGAGTTTTCCTCCTGTGCACCTGAGGTCTTCACTCACTTTGTTCATCTTCCCCTTGAGAAATCAGTTCCCCTCTGTGACTTCCTGTCAGCCCTGGCAGCTGGAGATCCAGAGAGGTGGCCACAAGCAGGTGAAGTCTTGGAGGTGGTGGTGGTGGTGGGAGAGGGCAGGTGTTATTTCCTTTTGGAAATGAGCTCTGGAAAGGTGACAGCAGCCCATGGAGTTAGGGTTGGGGTTTGGTTACTCCAGACAGCCCAAGAGGACAATATGTCCCCTGCATTTTCATTTGACTCTGAGCTGTCTGATTTCCACATGTGCTGACTGTGGGAATTCGCATAGGGCTACTTCCTTTGCCAGGCTCGCTTTGTCCTCTTCTCTGTCCTGTTCTGGACCCAAGAAACTGAAATTCAGGAGCTGCCTCAGTAGCTTCCCTTGTCCTCTGGCTTCCATTTGGGTTTGGCCAATGGAAAACTCCAGGTAGAGAATGACAAGATGGAGAGGATAAAGGGTAAGCCGTTTCCTCAGCTGGCTTCTCTTTTCCAGGTAGCCATGTCATTTGTTACAGCTCTCCTACTGCTTCAGTCCTCACCAGACTCTGAAGGCCCAGCAAGCTAAGGATGTTGGGTGGTGTTTTTCTAATTTTCTAGAAAGTCTACACCATTGCTAGTTAGTTTCTCTTGACTTTGTCCACAGGGTTAAGGATAAATCTCTCCCTTGGTGTGTGCTGGCTCCTGCCAGGACTCTGTATAAGACAAATGCTCTATGAAGTTAGCCAGGTACAAGAGGGCGCCATCTTGTTTCTTATGGCACAATCCAGGTTTGCCAGCTGATGGTGGTGGCTAAGAGTCTGGGCTGTAGATTCCAAGAGATTAAAATGCTGCTTCCATTTCTTGCTAGCATATGGCTTGTGCATGTGACGTTATCCTTTTGTTTCCCCTCTCTAAATGCTTTGAGTTGCCTTGATAAACCTGCAAGATGTGGCCTCTTAGGTAGTTGGCATGTGGGAACAACCAAGAAAAGGTTTTCTGCAATTGTTATCTGTTCCCTCTACCTATTGCTCTGTAACCAACCACTGCACAAGGTGGACATGTTGAAACACCTGATCCCCGGCCTGTTGCTTGAACACAGTGTCTGGAGTCTGCATTGGGGTGACTTGATTGGCTGAGGGCTGGAACAGCAGGGGAACTGCTGGATGTGTCCTCTCAAGGCTGCCCCTTGTGGGCTCTCCTGCAGGGCAGAGTGGCCAGACTTGTGTAAAGTGAGTGCTCCAAGAAATCTGAGAAGAATTCAAGACTTTTTCATGATCAGGTTCCGACATCCCAGCATAGCCATTTCACCACATCCTACCTGTCAAGTGCGTCAGGAAGAGCAAGATAGATTCTGTGGTCATCTACATTCTTACTCACTGTAGGGAACAGTGTGGGTGGCTGTGGGCTACAAGGAAAATGGACGTTTGGAGGATGGAAGACTTGTGAATCCCATTCAAATGACTTTTTAGCAACGATAACAACAAAAGGTACAGTGATGTTTCTGGTTCCCGTAACTGGGAACTCCTCCAAAGTACTATTGGATCCAGGACTCCTGGGTCCATCAGGCCCTTTTTCTCTGCAGTTCTCAGACAGATTCCCTCCACAAGGCAGGCCTGGTGGCCAGCAGAAGCCAGAGTTCATATTCTCCATCTAAGAGCTGCCATCTTTCTTAGAGGAAAGGCCTGGGAGAGTCTGGATAATATGGTGTGTTAGGAAGAGGGGATGATTGATCTCAATCAAACCACATGAAATGGGATGCCAGAAAAAGCTGGTGGTTCTAATGCCACCAGACAAAAGGAAATAGGAAAGTGATAAAGATAAACTATACTGGCCACACTGTTGTAGGAATTACACGTGTTGCTATCTGACAATGCAGCTCTGGTGGTAACCACCACCTGAAAGTAGTGCAGACTCCACAGGGGAAAGGCCCCTTCCCAATAAGACGTCCTCTCTTCAGATGTCCCCAGGCCACCCACACTTCTGACAAACTGGTTAAAAATTCAGGGGATCCCATGACTTCCTTGAGCTTGATAATTTGCTAGAAAGACACACAGAAGACAGAAAAGTGCTATACTACAACAAAGGATAGAAATTGGAACCAGTCAAAAGATATACAAAGGATGAAGTCTACAGGAGTCCTAAACACAGAGCTTCCATAACAACCCAGGGTGGTCACCTACCAGGAAGCTTTGCTGAGTTTTGGTATCCAGTTTTTATTAGGCGTAAGAATGAATGAGTCATTGGCTATGTGACTAAACAATGGCCTTCAGCTGCTCTGTCCTCCCAGGTCATGCTGGTTCATAGCCTCAACTCTCTAAGTGCATGGTTCTTCCTGGCTGACCAGACCCCATCCCACTTATCTCATGTCTCAGCAGAAACTCAGGGATGGTCTGAAAGATTCCTAAGTAACAAAGACACTCCTGTCACTCAGGAAATTGCAAATACTTAGAATCTCCTACCTGGGGACCAGGGACAAAAGGCAGCTCCATTCTTTATTATGAAACACATGCATTATTTCATGCAAAGTGTGGAATTCCTATAAGAAAGACTCATTTCACTTGGAAATGCAGGCACTGTGATAATCTTAAGATATACAAGATTTGAGCGCTTGATTCAATTTTAAGTTTTTTGTACTCTTCCCCAATGTCAGCCTCTAATTAGAAAATTGATTTGGCTCAATTAACTGCCTTAGTGAAACACATCTCCAATGGATGCATGCTAATAATTTTATGGTAACTGGATCATTTATCTACATGTTTCAATTTTTATTTAATCTCGAGACAGGGTCTCACTACATAGTTCAGGCTAGCCTTGAACTCTTGCTCCTCCTGAGTGCTGGTAATATAGGTGTGTGCTTCCATACAATGTCCTTCTTTTTTTTTTTTTCCCCCAAAGGACTCTGGAAGTTAAAGGTTCTGGATTTTAGTCCCAGCTCTCGTAGAGTTGGATTATTGGCTTTGTCTCTCTTCATTTAAAAAGAGACAAGCCTGGACCAGCTACCTCAGAGGGTTCCTCCCAAATCTAGAAGTTTCAGAACTCACCGTTGCTAACTTTGCCACATGAAAGTGTCATTGTCCATTGGCGTGGTCAGGAAGAATTAATGCCACTTCCCCACAGGGGAAATCTATACCCCAAACTCTCCCTTTCATTTTGGCAGTCACAAATATTTTTGAGTATCTATTTGTGCCACACAGGTAAGGAAGAATGGCAGCCTACACTCACAGAACCAAAGAAATCACTGAACCGTCCAAGCAGGGTACAGGAAGTAGGGTGTGTGAGGCATAAGCAAAAGCGACCTAACCTTGCCCAGCATCAGGGAGAGCTTCCTAGAGGAAGTGGCAATTAAGCAGAGACCTAAAAGATTCAAAAATGTCAGCAGGCTGAACAAGAAAGGGCAGTGAGCCTGTCCCAAGGGGTTGTAGGCAGAGGAAGGAATTCTCTTGGCAAGCATGGTGCATCAAAACCGTTCGCATAATAGAGGGACTGCCAAACTTAAAAAGTGACCTTCAAGCTTCATGACTGAATGAGTGATTGTATGTATTTCTTCATTTAAAATTTTCAGCATATTTAAAGGCAAGGCCAATGGATACTTCTAAATCCTGGTGCCCAGTGTTGAATATACTTCATGTATATCCATGTAACAAGTAGCTAATTTGTTAACTAGTTGATAGTTCATTAGTGTGTGCCGAGCACTGGTCTATCTGAGACTATTACTCTATTAACAAACATTACTAAAAAGTCCTCATTTTAAAGTCACAGAAACTGAGACACAGAGAAGCTGAGTAACTTCCCGACATTCGTGTGAATTGGTAAAGGCAGTTACTATTTCATAGCTGTGTTGGGATAGGAAGATACATGGGATCTTATCCTTCAACTCAAAGCACTTCCGATTCAGAAGAATTAATATTTGTGCAAATGATATCTTTTTTTGGCTTCCAAAGTTCACCTAGATCAGATATATTAAGCCAGAAAGTAAAAAACACCAGTTTTTTTTCAATGTAATAGATATTGTGGAAAGAATTGATTTGCAAAGGAGACATTAGTATAATTCACATTGAAACCAAGGTTCAGAGAGGCTGAGTAATTTGCCCAAACTTGCTCAGCCCAAAGTCACGAGGTCCACCCAGTCCATCAGGCCAGGTCCACGCATTCTCTCCACTCTAAAACCACAGCTCCTACAATGCAACCACGGTGAAAATGGCAGTGGAACTTGGCACTTCATGTATTTTGAGAATTGTTGTCCACTCGAGATCTTTGGCTGGATCCAGACACAGCCTGGAGCCATGAAGGTGTCTGTCTGTCTGAGCCTAAGTCCTTCCCAGCTCTACACAGGCAGCCAAAAGCCTCTCCTCCCCCAGCTCCCGGAGGACAGACTTTCACACTGGAGGGAGGTGGAACTGATTCTTATCTTGACACTTCAAAGCCAGCCTCCTCCCTTGACATCTTCCTGCCCTGCTGGTGCTGGTGTGGAGACCTGGCGATGAAGGATTTGCCTCCTGGCTTTGATCCCTGCTCTTCCCGGCCTGCAGGATGCTGGGCCTCCCAGCCTCAGCTTCTCTATTGCTATAATATTTACAGCGTCAAATCGCTCCTTCACTTACTCAATTTTATCCAACGTAAACTGCCAAGGGGTCAGGACCAGACTGCAGAAGCAAGAAGAATCTGTGTCTGGTGGTGGCGGTGGTGGTGGCGTCTGAATGGTTCAACCAGTTGAGCAGTTCTGATTTTATTAGCTGCTTTTACTACCCATTTTCCAATTCTGGTAAGCCCCAACCTGTGGTTTCTAATTGGAATGTCATGGATCCCTTTGATTACCTAATGATAGCTACAGAGGTGGCTTAAAAACAATGCACTTAAACATGAAATTTGCAAGTGCAAATTCGGAAGACAAGAAGCTTCCCAAAGCCCATCTTTGCATTTCATATGGGGCCATGGACTCAGGTTAAGAACATCCAAGAACACAACACAACTACCGTCCCCCAGAACAGAGTAGCAGCTATATATGCTCTTCTGGAGTTGACAAATCTGACCCAGAATTCTTGCTCTAGCCTTTTCTTCCTACCTCACCTAGCCATGTAACCTCTGTGGCCCTCAGTTTCCCATCTGTCCAATGGGTATACTTCTAGCCCACAGCTCATACAATTGCTGTCAGGATCCTTAGAGCTAATGCAAATTGGCATTATTGGTGACTGCTGTTATTATAATATGATTTTCTGCCTATGTAAAAAGACCCTTGGGAGAAGGTGTGCTTTATGTACACAGACCTCAGTTTTCTCATCGGACAAATGGGTTGATCATGGCCCCTACCCTGCCAAGACACAGACTTGATGAGGAGGTACAACCAAGGCAAAAGAAAGGGGAGGACAGTGTAGTCTACAAATGGCATAAATGCATAGCTTGGAGGTCATTATCCTGGTACATAGAATGTGTTGCAGTACTTGTGTTGGGGGTCTCCCAAGCCCATAGATAGTTGGGGAGTGCCCTTTGATACTCCAGGAAGAATGAGACCACAAGGGTGACCTCAGGGTGTATCAGTAACCCCAAATGTTTTTGTGGTGTTAATTAATATTTCACAAAGCTCATCGATTTGTACCCCTATTGAAAACTGTTCTCGCTTTGCCTCCGGGAAGAAGAAGATACAGTCAATACAAAGAAATCCCTTCATATTGCACAGCAGTCAGAAGAGGGACTGAAATATTCAATCAACCAATACATTTATCTGAGTTCATGGCTTCCACTCAGCGCAGCTAAGTAACTCATGAGAAGATTACAAAGCAGAGATGCCGGTGGAGAAAGAAAAATGATGATAGCCAAACACGATCGATTCATGATGGAAGAAAAATGATTTCTTCCGCAATGATGAGAAAGAAACTCCAATCCCTGTATCCATCCATTCCCCAGTGGACCACAGCCTTTCGCTTAACTGGAATGGCTGTAGCGCCTGGAGGAACCAGTGCAAACAAGGTCCTCAAGGAGTGGCCAGGATGAAGAGAACAGGTGGTAGCAGTGATCAGCAGGCAGCCATCAAGCCATGCTTGTTACGTCATCAGTGCAGTCAACAGAGGTGTGCAGAACACCCAGTAGGCGTCAGGTGCTGAAACCAAGTCCCTTTTCTTTCCTTGGCTTCTTGGATCTAGAAAAGTCCCTTCATCTTTGTCACAAATGCAAAAAAGATCCAGGTGACACCAGACAGAGAGGTATAAAGGAGATGGCCAGGTAAGCAGAGAGGGAACTGCCAGCCAAGAAAATTTAGAAGGCCCTTGTCTGTCCAGTTGCACAAAGACAGTTTCATATCCTGCATGGTTAGCAGACAGTTGCCTGGGGTTGCGGGTGAATTTATGGCTCTGAGATTGCTGCCCATGGCGTAATTCACCCGGGAAAGGAAGACCCAGGTCGATATATGTTTAAGTAAAAAGGTTCTGCTGAGCCCCAGGGGGCCAAGCTGGGAAAGTAGTGTTCGACAGCCAAGAGAGGAGAGGCCAGAAGATGCAGGGTGGAAGGGAAGCTGGAAGGGAGGGAAGGAAAGAGGGTCACCTGGCTCAGTACTCATGAGTGTTTTATGGACAACTGCAGCCCCGAGGCAGGACACGAACCAGGGGCAATGGACGGAACTCAGCACGTCTGCCTGTTTCTTTCCTTCACATCTGCTGAATGCACTCGAGGATGCAGTGTGTTTAAAGGAGTGGATTTCACAAACTTAATAACCTCATTAATCAGATCAAGGGGACACATATCTCTTAAGACAAGGCATCAATGACATTGTTACACACACATACCTGTATCTATCTATCTCTGTCTTTCTACCTATCTACCTATCTATCAATTTATCTATCATCTGTCTACAAACAGTACAGAGTACATTGAACAGACACACTGCATATTCATAGTACATTGATACAAATAGTATAATAGGATTTTCATTTATACTATTTTGACAGATTCTTTGGTGGTTAGGGGTTTTGTTTTGTTTTGAGACAGCATCTGGTTATACAGCCCAGCCTGGCCTCAAACTTGTGATCTTCCTGCCTCTGCCTCCTGAGTGCTGGGATTATAGGCATGTAACACCACCCCCAGCTCGTGGTTAGGTTTTTGGACTGCACTGCACTCTGGGATTTCTGGGCGTGGAAATTCCATCCCATCCGTTGCTAACAATTCTGTAAACAGGCCAGAATTATCCCCATTCCACAGATGAAGAAACAGGCTCAGGGAGGATATTTTGTTCTCACTTAAATTCTCTGCTTCTTCATTTTCCAATCCACACCTGGGGTTTAATACCATCTTCTCTCACGCAAACCATGGCTCCTCTCCAAGTCTCAGTGTTTCCTGTTCTCTGGGAGGAGAGAAATGGACAAGTACAGTCAGACTGTAGACACGGAGACGGAGGAAGTGATTTTCCTAAGGATTTGCAGTGCCTTGTCTGAGGAACCACACAGTGCAAGGACCATTTGACTTTGAGGCCCTCCCAGAAAACTCTCTTTGGGTGGATACACAGGTGTAATAGAAGCTAGAAGTTATCACATGCCCACTGTGTCCCTAAGACACACACCAGGAATATAAACTCCCAGCCTCGAGGTTTGTCGTCAAGGTTAGTTAGCGAAGTAGGGAGACAGGACGAAATGGTAGGTATTGTTGCCCCACTGACAGAACAATCCACTGGGTAAAAGATTTCACCATATTTCACTTGCAAGCCCGTGTGTCTTCCAGTTGGAGTTTCTTAGCTTTGTCCTCCAGAAAGTGAGCATCTGCAGACCTCCTCTCTTGCCACTGCAAACGTGGATGTCCTACCTTTTCCAGGTAACTTTCTGAAGGCAGATCTTTGATGCTTTTGATCTGGGTTCTCTTTCCAGAAGTTTCTGGAACTTCCTTCTTCAATCAAAATAATTATTTACATTACAAATTTCTTCCCTTTTTTTTAAATCCCAAAGCATGTACTGCTACAATTTGGGAAACTGAGTCACAGGGTGGCTGAGCTGTGAGGGACGGTTGTTGACCCCACTCCTACTCTAAGAAAAAAATCAGTCACAGAATAAATCCTTCCTTCCTTCACTCTCCAGATGGAACACAGGAGATCAGGGAACCACTTTGCCACAACTCAAATTTTAGACTCAAGACTGGTTCACTGCTAAGGTATTAACAAAATAAATACAATATATGAAGTAAGGTTAAATACAGATGAGTACAAGGCTGAATTTTTAGTATAAGCATCACCCATGAAATATTTGCCATTTACTTACACTAAAGGTATTCATTTGTTATTTATCTGAAATTCTCATTTAGCTGGGTGAGCTATATTTTCCCTGGAAATCCTAGTTGAATCAAAAGCTTAAGCCCTGGCATGAATTTTGACGAAACTATAATTTATAGAGGATCAGGTGGACCCATTCCATACAGTTCGAGTTGGATCAATCCAAGCAGACTGCTCCTAGGGTTAAAAAATGGCCAACACTGATGGTTAAAGCCAGGCATGAACACTTTACATGTGTTCTCTGTGGGCTCCATGAGATAGACACCATTTTGCAGAAAGGGAAACTGAGGTCTAGCTATCTTACAATCGATAGGTAGATTTTAGGAAATCAATGAGACAGATTTCTTAATATTTCTTACAGAGGCACAAAGATAGCAGATGACCTGACCTGGGTCCCACACAAGTCCTCAACAGAGGCAAGATTCTGACCCTGAGTTTGTGTTACTCCATTTCTCTTTTTCCTTCCAAATTTTTCCTGAGGTTCTGGCCACCAACTTTGATCTTACTCGAGTTCTACTGAGCCAGCTTCAAAGAAATTAAATTTCCTTAATAGACAAATCACTTGACCAAGAAGAGTCAGAGAATTAGGTGTGGGTCAGGAGCCTGCTGTTCTCCTGGCTTTTCCATGAACAAGCTGTGCAAATGTGGCAAATCACTTGCTCTCTTGGGGCCTCGGTGTGGGGTCCAGAAAACAAAGGCGGCCACACTCAGTCACCCAAATGGCGCTTCTGTGGTAGCACTTTGCTAAAATGCCAGTGTCTTGCAAGCTTCTGCCTTGGAGCCTTGGCCTCTCACAAGCAGCATCTTAGGCTGATACAACAGACAGCAGACAAATCCCATTACAGACCACTCTGTGAATCTCCAGTTTGTCACTTACTGTTATGTGACCTTAAATAGGCATTCTCTTCTAATCTCCCTGGGCCTGGCCTCTCCTATTAGCAGTTGGAGACAAGGGTATTTACCTGTTATAAAGCTCTTTGAGCTCCTCAGATAAAAAGCTTTGCATTAACAAAGCTCAAAGCGGATTTTGGGTTTTTTTAATGGGCCAGCACACCAGGTTGGTTTTGTGTTTTTCTGTGTCTCCTCTTTCCCTCACCTCCTCTCTCAACACTGGAGAGAGGTGTCAAGTCTTTCTTGCCCTCCAACTTCTCTCTGGGTTAATTCTTTAATCTACTTCTGGGTTCAGATAGGTCTTTCTCCTAGACTGGAGGTTCCCAAACTTTCTAGTTTGTGGAGTTTTGTGAAGTTTAGTACCTTAGTAATTGCTTCCATGAAATCCCAAACAATTCTACTTAAGAAGCCACTAACTCCAAAAAAAAAACGTATTAAATACTTAGGCCCTGACAAGTTAGTACTGTCTGAGAAAATAATACACTTAGATTTAAAAAAAAAAAAGTACTATTCTATCATAACTAAGGTGAATCACACACTTATGAGACATATGTGCCTTGGATGATGCCCAATTTCTCAAATGTTGGAATCAGATGGGTTATCAGTGCTTTAATTTCTCCTTCCATACTGCTTTCCATGAGATATTGCTACTTAATACAGACACTTTCATAAACTCAGATTTTCAAGATGTGGAATTATCCCAATGAATGCATGGGACAAGAGAGAATACTCTCACCTTATTCTGTCACTCCTGCTAAATACAGCTGAAATCCTTGGACCTTACACATAAAGCAACTACCTGAAGATTCTAAAAGGTGAGTAAAGGAAAACAAATTGGCTAGAAACCACAGCCTTCCATAGGTCCTAACTTGGACATCAGAACAGCCCAGGAACACTACTGAATGTAGATAGCAAAGGAAAGAAAGAGAGAGAGAGAGAGAGAGAGAGAGAGAGAGAGAGAGAGAGAGAGAGAGAGAGAGAAGAGTGAGAAAGAAAGGAAGGAAGAAAGAGAATGAAGAGAAGAAGGAAGGAAAGAAGGAAGAGAGGGAGGGAGGGAAGAAAAGGAAGTAGAAGAAGAAGAGGAGGAGGAGGAAGTGGGCAAAGAGAAGAAGAAGAAAAGAAACACTCCAAAAGAAACTTACTATTTCTGATTAAAGGACTTGGGGAGTTCAGAGGTCAGAGTGTACCTACCCTAGTCTAGGTGAAGTCCATGACAGAAATCTCATCCCTTCCTTTTGCCACCAGGTGCTAGAGGATAGGGAACCACTTACCTGCATTAACATGGAAGCATTCCTTCCCCTTCCCACCAAGTGCTATGGGGTGGACCCTCCCTGGTAACCGTCCCTGCTCTATGTTAATGATGGCAGAGGTACTGCCCTTCCTATTGCTTCGACAACAGAGACTATAGGGTGGGACCCTATCACTATCCCTAAATGATGACAAAGACGTGCTATACCATCCTCTCCCAAATGGGGAATGAAGAGGGGAAAGGATTACAGAAATAAGGGGCCATTGAAAGGAATTCTTTAAATCTGTGTATGAAATGAAAAAAAAAAAAATCTGGGTATGAGGTCCTTGGCATAGCCCCAGACAGCCCATGCATGAAACTAACCAGAAACAACAGAAAAAAGGGGAACAAAAGCTTTAAGAACTGAACTGTACAGGAAAATACCACCCAGGCATCATATTGGTCTCTAGGTAGCACACAGGATATCAGGATAGTGTTGCAAAGGATTTGAAAGCTAAATTGCTATTCAAACCAGAGCCCACAGAAGTCAGCCAGAATGCATGCTGGCTACTTGCAAAAATATAAGATTTAAATAAGAACCAGAGCTGCATAACATAATTCTAAAAAAAAAAAAAAATCACTTATCATACCAAGAACCAGGAAAATCTCAGCTTCAATGAGAAAAGACAAGCAGTGGAGATGTTGGGGATTGTCAGACAGGAACCCTAAAGAGTGATCTTGAAAATGCTTCAATGAGCAGTTACTTAGAGCAAAGGAAGCACAGGAAGCATCAGCAAAGAAACAGAAGACATAAAGAAGAACAACAGGAGATTCAGAACTAAAAAACACACTAGCTTAAATAGAAAGCTCACTTGATGGGCTCAGTGACAGAGTGGAGGTGAGAGAGGGGTCTGAGAACATGAAGGCATGTCAATAGAAATTAGATAATTTGAATGACAGAGAAAAAGATGGATTTCTTTTAAAAGGAACAGTTTCAAGAATCTTCTAGACAATAACAAAACATCACCTAACATCAGTTTCATCAAAGTTCCATAGGACAGAAGGGTGTGAAAGTGAAAACATATTGAAGAAGTAATCATGAAAATGTCACAAATTTAACAAAAAACATAGACTTACATATTCAAGAAACAGAGGGAAACCAAAGCAGAAAAAGTCTAAAGAAATACACACCCAGAAATACACTTCATAATCAATCTTCTGAAACCTAATGAAACAACCAAACAAAAAAATTAAAGCAACCAAAGAGAAGTGAAGTGTTACTTATAAAGAAATATGATTCAAATGTTAGTGGGTTTTTCATCAGAAATTAGAGAGGATAGAATGAAGTGTTTTATTTGTAACACTAGAAGAAACAAATGTGCCAGAAGAAAATAAATGTCAGAAGTAAATTCTAGATACAAAGAAATAATATATACTTATTCCTAGAGCAACCATTAAAAAATTAATGGAGATATTCTCAAAAAAGCCATAGATATATTAAAATGATTACTAAAATGTATTCAAGAAGACAAGAAGAAAAGCAGGGGGGATAAACACAGCACAGTCATAAAATGTCAGACTTAAATCTTACCATATAAATAACTGCATTAAATGTAAATGGACTAAACATACCAATTAAAAGACAGAGACTCACTTTAAATACCATGAGATAGGCAGGTTAAAGGATGTAACAAGATACACCACACAAACCTCATCAAAAGGAAATAGGAGTGACCATACTAACATCAGAAAAAGTAGACTCCAGAGCAAAATGAAGCAAATCTACTGAAAAAAAAAAAAGTCTACTTCATTGGTAGGTGAACTTTCTCATGGTGCCAAGTATGCCTCCACAGACTCTAGAAATGCTTGTGAACACCTGTGTGTTCTGTGAACTCTTCCAGAGACCTTGACACTTAGTCTGGGAACCTCAGCTCTAGACCCAAAGTAGTTTCATGGTTTTTGTTTAAAAGCTGTCATGGGGGAAGCATTTGGAAGAGCAGGTGGGGTGGGTGTTACTGTAAGTGGGCAGCTAAGACCCAGTATAGGACAATGGTGGTGGACATTGTCTAGGGCATCTCCGACCTCATCCCCTTCCCCTTCCTCTGCTCCAGCCCACCAGCCTCCTCCTGCTCGGTCCCAGTGGTCTTTGTGCTTACTGCTTTCTCTGCCTAAAAAACTCTTCCCCAAAAGTATCTGCCTGGCTAATTCTTCAACCTGCTGAAGGTTTCAACTTCAAACTCACCTGTTCATGAATCCTTATTTAAAATTTCTCCCATCTCTCACCCAAGCACCCCATATGAGCATTCCATGGTTTACCTTTCTCCTTAACAAGCAGCGTGATGAACATTTTTGCTTGCTTATCTGTTTGGTGTCTCTCTCCCCTACTGATGCAAGATCCACAAAGGCAGGGTGTTTAAATTTATCTTGTGTAGCTGGGTGTGCTGGTGCACACCTGAAATCTTAGTACTTGGGAGACTGAGTCAGGAAGATTGTGAGTTTGAGGCCAGCCTGGGCTGCAAAATCAAGCAAAAAAATCCTTGCCTGGAAATTTTACCTTGTTCACTACTGAAGTCCCAGCTCCTAGAATAGTGTCGGCTGCACAATACAGGCTCAATAAACATTTGTTGAGTGGAAATTGATTCTCAAAAGAAGACCTGTTGCTCATGTTGTAATTTCATATTTGGATTAAGGATACAAGAGAAGAGAAGGGAAGGGGTTGAGGACTTGTAGGTGAGGGACCATTAAGCAAAACTCATGATCTTTGATTTATTTGAATCCAATCATGATTGAATGCAAAGATTGTAATTACCATCTTTGGTATTTTCCATACTTCCCTTATTTTTTTTGCCTTTGTCCCTTGTATTAATTGTACAAAATCACGGGTTTCACTGTAACATTTTCTTGCATACAGATAACACACCTCCATCACACTGAACTGTCATTACCGTCAGTTGTCTTGTCCTTTGTTCCCTTGCCTCAGAGTAATTCCCCACCTAACATGATTTCTGGCACATGGTCGACACTAAACAGAGGAGCAAATGGCTGGCCACAAGTTTCAGGTAATCAGACAATCACTGGCTTTTAAGTAAGGAACCACATTCCTGTATGATCTTCGTGTATGAAAGGCATTTTCCTACCAGCTATATTTGTATGTACCACATTCACCCGGGATGCTTTCACTGTCATCAGCACATTTTACCAACAAAGAAACTGAGGCTGTGTAAGGTTGCACAGCTTCTAACTAACGTTTTCTATTGAAATGAAAGTGTGGCACATTTTGGGGCTGGTGGAGAGGTGCAAGTGGTAGAGCGCCTGCCTAGCAAGTGTGAAGTCCTGACTTCAAATCCCAGTGCCATCACCAGAAAAAAAAGTGTGGTATATTTTAAATGTTTGCACCTAAAAATTAAAATGTGTATACAAAAAGGAAACATGGAACAACGACACCATATACAAAATGATCAGTCACTATGTATGACAAATATTTGGTGAAGACACACCTGTTTAGGGTTACATGAAGTTAGTACATGTATGTGAGCCTATGTTTAAACTCATTTGAAGAGTCATTTTTTATTGAAGTATAATTACTTGCAATGCAATGCACAGATTTTCTGTTTACAGTTCAATGTCTTTTTTTTTTTTTCTTTTGCAGTGCTGGGGTTTGAACTCAGGGCCAACACCTTGAGCCACTCCATCAGCCTTTATTTTTGTGATGGGTTTTTCAAGATAGGGTCATGTGAACTATTTCTCCAGGCTGGCTTCGAACTCCGATCCTCCTGATCTCTGCCTCCTGAATAGCTAGGATTACAGGTGTGAGCCCCCTGCTCCTGGCTATCATTCAATGACTTTCAACAACCTAGGTAACCAACAACCTAATCAAGACTTAAATCATTATCAGTGCCCTACCAGGTTTCCTGTCCTTTCCCTGTCTATCCACCCACCCCTGCCTACTCTAGACAATCACCTCTCTGATCTGTGTATGCAGGTACTCTGTAGACAGTACTGATTTGAATGACTACCCTGTTTTAATGTCCATAGGTTTGTGCCTATTATTAATTAAGGTAGTCCACATTTACTTAATTAAAGATAACATGAAAATGGTCACCGTATGGTTGAAGGGCAGCTGATAATAATGGGTTGGTGTTTGAGGAATGCTGAACTCTGGCATGGTACTTAGGAGCAGAGAGTCCATGCTCACAGACCTCTGGATGCTGGCCAGTCACAGTTGAGTGATCTGGAGAAAACCCATAGCCTCAGTTTTTCCATTTGTAAAATGGGTATGATCTTACTAATTCCTACAGGATTGCTGTGAGTTAAAGCCTTTAACTCAATGCTTGGCACAGAGCAATGACTGGATTCGGAGCTGTTCTCATTAGGTTCTGGATGGCAAGAGATTGGATTATTAATATTTTTTGGTTTTAGTGTCAGATCAGGAACTTCTAGGCAAACAACTACAGCCTACTACTTTCTTGCTGACCTCTTCCTTCTTCCTTTTAGGATGAGCTCATAGCACCCTCCATTGGAAAGTTAAAGGGCCATTTGAGAGAAATGGTTGCCCCAATGCACCCCAAAGTTAAAAAAGTTCTGACTTCCTCAAATTTTAGGTATTTCACGCCAAAGCTGTGAATTCAGGAGATACTTACACATAATGTATTTTCTAACATTTTACTACGGAAGTCAGATTTCGGGGACTGGAAAGCCCACTTTCTGCACACCCCTTTGACATCTCTTTCCGCTCTCGTGCATTCTTCGCCTCTGAGTCTGGGTGTCCGTAACAATGTAAACGTATGTTGATCTCCGGTTGTAATATTCCCACACCTCTTACCCATTGCAAAAGTTCCAAAATGCAAAGCTCATTTTGGTCCTTTCCTCTTATAAAGACCCAGAAATGAGCCCATCTGCATATGGTCTCTGAAACCTTGGAAAGTTTGACCTCCCATCCTGCCACTCTGTGCCTAGAACTGCTGGCGCCATCCATACCCGTCAACTTTGAACTAGAGTTTCCTCTCACTTCTTTATTTTTTTCTCTATCTCCTTGGATCTGCTGCCTTCCCCTGTCTACAAGCTCTTCCCTCTTCTCTATTTGGCAAACTCCTCTTCATCCATCACAACCCTACTTAGTAATATACTTCTGCAAAGCTTTTCCCTCCATCACACTCTTCCATGTCTCACCAGTTCTGTTTGCTCAGTTGCCGTAGAATTGGGTGATCAGAGTCTTCGTGTCTGCTTCGTCACCCATATTAGTAAAAGCTGACATTGGGCATTAGTCATGGGTCAATAACTGTTCTATGCTCTCTCAATTTTTAGGTCACTGTTCTTCACAATATCTCTTTGGGTTACATTGCTGTAAGCCTTGTCTCCATGATGCAGATGAGAAAATTGAGGTATCCAGGTGTTCGGTCACATCTCCAGGGCCACATGAGGACTAGATGAATGTGTCAAATAATGGACATCCTCCCTTCTGGTGGCATCGAGATGACTGGATGGTTGGGAGACCTTAAGTGTCTCCTTAATCCCTCTTCTGCTTCTTCTCAGCACTACTGCAGGAAGGAGTGCTTCGAGTCTGGATGGAGTGTGGTCTGTATCCAATTCCACCTTTAAACTCAATCTTCCTTGCCTCTGGGGCCTAAGGATGGACTCAGGATTTTTGGTGCTGCTCTGCCATCTACACACTGGCAGGAATGCCAGACGAAGCAAACAAACAAACGAAAATCAGGATGACCAATTAAATTTGAATTTCAGATAAATGAACACAAATTTCCTCATGAAAGAATATATTGAATATTGTATGGGACACACTTATACTAAAAAACATATCTGTTGTTTATTTGAAGCACAATTTAACTAGGTGTCGTGTATTTTATCTAGCTACCCTACCTACACTTGGTGTGCTGTCACATTGCCAACTGGAGTGTCCTTGTGTTTCAAAGAGAAGGATTCTCCTCCTTCCCCTTCCTTCCTTCCTTCCTTCCTTCCTTCCTTCCTTCTTCCTTCCTTCCTTCCCTCCTCCTCTTCCTTCCTTCCTTCCCTCCTTCCTTCCTTCCTTCCTTCCCTCTTCTTCCTTCCTTCCTTCCCTCCTTCCTTCCTTCCCTCATTCCTCCCTCTTCCTTCCTTCCTTCCTTCCCTCCTTCCTTCCCTTCCTCCCTCCTTCCTTCCTTCCTTCCTCCTTCCTTCCTTCCCTCATTCCTTCCCTCTTCCTTCCTTCCTTCCTCCCTCCTTCCTTCCCTCCTTCCTTCCTTCCTTCCTTCCTTCCCCTCCTTCCTTCCTTCCCTCCTTCCCTCCTTCCTTCCTTCCTTCCTTCCTTCCTTCCTTCCTTCCTTCCTTCCTTCCTTCCTTCCTTCCTTCCTTCCTTCCTTCCTTCCCTCCTTCCTTCCTTCCCTCCTTCCTTCCTTCCCTCCTTCCCTCCTTCCTTCCTTCCTTCCTTCCTTCCCTCCTTCCCTCCTTCCTTCCTTCCCTCCTTCCTTCCTTCCCTTCCCTCCTTCCTTCCCTTCCTTCCTTCCTTCCCTTCCCTCCTTCCTTCCCTCCTTCCCTCCTTCCCTCCTTCCTTCCTTCCCTCCTTCCTTCCTTCCCTCCTTCCCTCCTTCCCTCCTTCCTTCCCTCCTTCCCTCCTTCCTTCCCTCCTTCCCTCCTTCCTTCCTTCCTTCCTTCCCTCCTTCCTTCCTTCCCTCCTTCCTTCCTTCCTTCCTTCCTTCCTTCCCTCCTTCCTTCCTTCCCTCCTTCCCTTCTTCCTTCCTTCCTTCCTTCCCTCCTTCCCTCCTTCCTTCCTTCCTTCCTTCCTTCCCTCCTTCCCTCCTTCCTTCCTTCCCTCCTTCCTTCCTTCCCTCCTTCCCTCCTTCCTTCCTTCCTTCCTTCCCTCCTTCCCTCCTTCCTTCCCTCCTTCCCTCCTTCCTTCCTTCCCTCCTTCCCTCCTTCCCTCCTTCCTTCCTTCCTTCCTTCCTTCCCTCCTTCCTTCCTTCCCTCATTCCCTCCCTCTTCCTTCCTTCCTCCCTTCCCTCATTCCTTCCTTCCCTCCTTCCTTCCTTCCTTCTTTCCTTCCTTCCTTCCTTCCTTCTTTCCTTCCTTCTCTCCTTCCTTCCTTCCCTCCTTCCTTCCTTCCTCCCTCCTTCCTTCCTTTCTTCCTCCTTCCTTCCTTCCTCCCTTCCCTCCTTCCTTCCTTCCTCCCTTCCCTCATTCCTTCCTTCCTTCCTTCCTTCCCTTCCTCCTTCCTTCCTTCCTTCCTTCTTTCCTTCCTTCCTCATTCCCTCCCTCTTCCTTCCTTCCTCCCTTCCCTCATTCCTTCCCTCTTCCTTCCTTCCTTCCCTCCTTCCTCCTTCCCTCCTTCCTTCCTTCATTCCCTCCCTCTTCCTTCTTTCATTCCCTCTCTCCCTCCCTCCCTCCCTCCCTCCCTCCCTCTCTCTCTCTCTCTTTTTCTCTCTCCCTTTGTACACTTGTGGTTGAATTTGGGGCTTTGTGCTTGCTAGACAGGTTCTCTACAACTTGAGCCACACCTCCAGTCCTTTTTGCATTGGTTATTTTTGAGATAGGGTCTGACCAACCTAGACCACTATCTTCCTATTTGTGCTTCTCTGAACAGCTGGGATGACAGGTTTATGCCACCGTGCCTACTCCCTGGTTAAGATGAGGGTCTTGCTGGCCTCAAACCATGATCCTCCCAACCTCCTCTTTGCAAATAGCTAGGATTTCAGGCATGAGTCAACATGCCCAGGAAAGGAAGGAGCTTTCATTATTCACCTGCTTTATACCAAGCTTCCCATTAATACACCATTCATTTAATTCTCCCAGTAACATTGGGTGGGTGGCTGGGTATTAGCCGCTTTTATTTTCCAGACATTTTCTATGGAAAATATCCCATTTACTGTTTCTTGTTATGCCTCAGGGAGACAGATTAAACATGGCTGGAAAGTTGCTCCTGTTCCTTCCATGGAAAGTTAGAGTCTACACCCCTTCCACTGAGTCAAAGAGAGGGTGGTGGTTTTGTGATTACTTTGACCGATTGATAATGGCGGAAGTAATACTTCCACTTCCTGTCTCCTACCCACCACACATCAACGTATTGGAGGTAAACACACACTTTGGGGAGAGGCCCTGGAGGCTAAGACGCCATGAGGAGGAAGAGACACATATGTGGGAATGAAAGAGACATCTTGCAAGTGGATTTTCCAGTCTTCTCTACCTCAGCTAACTCTATGTGGATCCCAGGGGAATCACTCAGCCGAGTGTCTCCCAGATTCTCAACCTACAAAATCACATGTGAAATGAAATGACTAGTTTAGATCACTCAGCTTGGGAGTTGTGCCTGATCCAGTAACAAGTAACTGGACCAGATCTGAGACCATCGCACGAATTCTGACTCTCCCATATGTTAGTCTCTGACCTCTGCCCTCACCTGTAAAATGGGGATAACCCCTCGAGTCATAAAGAAGAAACTGTGGCTCAGAAAGACTGAGTAACGTGCTCGAGGTCACACAGCTAACCAGAAGGAGATCTGGAGAAGGCCTGATCCAAGTGGCCAGCATTTCTCTAACCTGTCTCTCTGCTCTGACAACCTTTGAAATGGAAGCCTCAGTTTCCCCATATGTAAAACAGAGATGTTAGGAGTACTTCCTATAGGTTATTGTATCTTTCTTTTAAAAAGTAATTAGCATAGTACCTGGCATTAGTAAGCACCCAGTAAACACCCGTGATTGTTATGATTTTATTATCTACTCTGCCAAGGCTAGCAGTAAACATTCATCCTGTGTTCGCCTATTTTCTCCAGGTCCCTGACTTGCGGGAAACCTCGTCAGGAGGGCATCATTAATCCACAGCACTACCTTTTAATATTTAATGAATTCCCGAGGCTCTTGGAGAGCAAAGTGAGAAATACCCGTAAAACTCTATTAGCCTTAATCAAATACCACCTAACAGGTTGGCCATCACAAGCAATTAAAGTTTCCGAGCAGGTCAAATAACCTTGTAAGGAGTTGACAGCTTCTTTTTCTGCCCTCCTTCTCTCACTTTAGGAAGTATTTATTATTTTTCTGTTTAAAATACAGAACATTGGTCTTTCCTTCCTCCCAGTTCCAGCCCATGCTTTCAAACACCAACAAGGGGTTTATATTCCTGGCTCACCTGTCATAGATGTGTGAACACCAAGTTCCAAATGATAGCCTAGTGACTCAAAGATGGTGGTCCAAACAGGAGACCCTTTCAAAAGGGGCTCTCCCACTTTTCTGGGCTTCTGGTGGTCAAGGGAGATGAGCAGGAGGGAAGGGAGTGTTCTGTCCCCTTCTTGTCCTAATGAGGGGAAAAAGTGAGTTCAATTGCCATGGTAGTCCTTACAAGTCAAAGCCTGTGCTAAGCATGTTCCTTGCAGAAGAGTGACTTTAAAGTCTCAGTTGTCAGACTAAAAGCTTGAGTCTCAGTGTGACCTTTGCCAAGGTCGCACAGCTAGCTCAGAGTGATGCTGGAATTGGAACCTAGGTTTGGAAGATCCCAGAGTCTACAGTGGTCATCATTTTCTCTTGCACTTTTTTAGGAGTGGGTTCAAGGGCAGACATTTTGGTGAAGGGGCTTGGTCATCAGACAAACTTGGGACTGAAGTAAGCTCCACCATGTAGCCATCAAGCCATCTGACTTCATCCCTCTGAATCAGTTTTCTTGCACACAGAACAAACGTGGATGCAGATTTAAAAAAAGTTTTCAACTACTTCTGCCATATTAACACATAGAAACCATGGCCACCCTGTTGACTTGTGTTCTTTTCTCTGGGTATTCCCTCCAACTTGCAAAGACAGACCACCATTATTGGCCAAGTTAAGTCATGTCTGGAGTCTTGCTGAGTGAGAGACTGAGTCTCTTGCCTCCCCCAAATCCCCAACAATAGTTCTAGACTCAAATGCTGTTGACCACAGGTATGGATTTTGGTACAGCCAAATGTCAGCACTCATAGCAACTACCAAATCCAACCACACTTAGCTGAAGTGTACCTCTGGCCCATGTGCTGGGGAAAGGTATTTAGGAGAAGACTATGGAGTATTGTGCAAGAAGCTTTTATTATTGCATCCTGGTAGTGACACATGTTACTTGTATTGATATGCATTGCTCACAACCTATCACTCACTTCTTAATTGCACCAAGTCTGGGAAGTGCAGTAGCTTGTTTGTTTAGCAGAGAAGGGAGAACCAGCCACTGGCAATAACAGCAATATTTACCATTGTGCTTAGTTAAAATTTGTTCAGTAAAAGGCTATCAAAAGCTGGTATTTTTGAGTCCTCACTGTGTCCCAGTTACTGAGAAAAATGGACAACTTATCCACTATCTCCTCTAATATTCAGGGAAAGCCTGTGAGGTAGGCTTGATGGTTCCCATTTACAGATGAGCAATTAGAGGCACGGGAAGCCAAGTCAATTGTTTGAGTTTGCACACATAGAAGTAAAGGAATGAGATTTCAAGTCCTCACTGTCAGACCCAGACCACCCTTCCTAAGTGTGAGTTGCGGAAATCCAAATCCACGGAATTGGATTTTCCAAGTTGGGAGTCACAGAATTGTGTGGCGGTACAGACGTGGTCTACACAGAATTGGATCTACAATTCTAGCCAGGAAGATGTACATAGAGGGGTGTATAGTGAGCCTGGGAGCGTCTGCTCCATGAGGACAGGGATGTTCCCTTGTTCACTGCTGTGTCCCCAAAGTTCAAGGTCTTCCACCTAGTAGATACTCATCAAATGCTCACTCAGGGAAGGGACAAATGAAATGAGCTAGTGTACTAGTTACCTTTCTTGTCACCATGAAAAAATACCTACAAAAACAGCCTAAGGGAGACAGGATTTATTTTAGCTCAGTTTGAGAAAGTTCAGTACATAGTCACTTGGCTCCATGCACTTGGGCAGAACATCATGGTGGCAGTAGTGTGTGGTAGAGGAGAGCTGTTCACCTCATGGCAGACAGGAAGCAGAGACAGAGATAGGAAAGGGCTTGGGACAAGCCCTCAGGGCTCATGCCCAGAGACCTACTTCCTCCATCTGGACCCCTTTAGGAGGACATCATGTTCTTTGCAAGAATAAGCATCTCCAAGACTAGATAGTCACTCAGAACCATTGAATTTCTGGACTGGCCTCTTTCTGAGAAACCCAAGAGCTGGAAGAAACCCACTACCCAGAAGCCCTGGTGTCTTCCTGTGCTGAAAGTCCAGTGTTTGAGGGACACCCAGAGATTTCTGATCAAAAACATCACTCTGCCAGTATCCTTTGGTTTGGAAGACAGGAACGGATGGACAGGGTGTGGAGGATGGACACAAGGAAATGTCACACTTGCAAAGCAATTGCTGGAGGGTCACTGAGACAGGAGACCAGGAGTTGAGCTATTAAATCACATTGTGTTTTTCTATATTAGAAAGGCAACTTCATTTTCTCTGGAGAATTTGTTATTTGAAGCTTTCCTTCTCTGTCGAGGAAACTCTGTAATAATAGTGATAAAAGAAGGGTTGATGGGAACTATCTCCTCTTCTCTTTTTTAATAAGGGAATTTTATGACATCCCTTTAACATATGACCTGTTAATTAGGTCTAGATCACTGGTCCTTGAGATTCTTCTCAGGAAAATAAGTTATTTTCATGTTGGCGTCTCAGTGCACAGTCCTCTCTTGGAAGGTCTATCATGGATGATGTAAAAGCCAAGAAATGTACCCAAGCCCACACACCCGTCTTCTGAGTTTTTCTTCTCAGACTCATGAGCTCTTCCTACCTGGAGGATCTGGTTGAGACCGGCTCAAGCACCAGCCTTTCTCTCAGGCTGAACTCCTTGCCTGTGTTCCCTTTTCTGCCTCCATGCAGATTTTGACTGCCTGTCAAAATCACTGGCAACCTTCAGTGTGTCCCCCAGCCACTTCCTCCAGCACAGGTGTTCAGCTAGACAGAAGCAGAACTGAGACCTTGAAGCCCCAAAGGCTTCAAAGGCCCCATACTGCAAAGGTCTGATAGAGAGAGGCAGAAGATTGACAGTGGACAGGATGTCACGAAGCCAGCCAGCATGTCATGATGTCATGATCCCTAAGTGCTAGGCACTGTGCTAAGTGCTTCTCACAGAGAAGCTTATTTAGCAAAGGTGAGTGTGCGTGCATCCCAGGTTGCTTGAGATGAGTGCTGTAGAGAAAGGTGAGCGTGCACACCAGGTCCAGGGCATATGGAAACAGTGTTGTTTCATTCTCCAAGTTCCCCTGTTTACAAGACAATCACAGTTTCCCTTACTTTACTCTTCACACAGCCCTGGGAGGTAGGTGCTACCAGAAATCCCATGTCACAAATGAGGACACTGGAGATCAGAAAAGTGAAGTGACACGGATGTGAGAGGCAGAGCAGGGGCACACATCCAGAGAGAGTGGAGCACACCACTGAAGGCAGAACGGGAGGAGACATCTTTTACCCTCCCCCCCCAAGAATGAAAGAAGAAAGGGTGTCAGGTCCTTCCAGGGTGGGAAACATTTGGCTTACCTAACCTGACTGTGTGTGTCAGGGTGGGATCTGGGTCACCATTTATTTATTTATTTAGCACAGACACATGGAGTGTGAGCGTGTGCCAGGCAGGCATGTGCTGAGCACAGAGTCACAGATCATGCACACCCATGCACATGGATCCTGTCTGCAGGGAGTGGGAAGTTTGGTGGGAAATTACAGAAAACACCAACCCCCGAGCCTTCTCTTAGTCCCCTGGTGTACTATAAAAGACTGGTCCAGAGTGTCTCTTTATGGACAAATCCAGCCTGCACAACAATTTAAAACAATCATAAAAAGCCAGGCGTGGTGCTCATGCCTGTAATCTCAGCTACTCAGGAGGCAGAGATCAGGAGGACCAAAATTCAAGACAAGCCTGGGCAAAAAAGTTAGTGAGACCCTATCTCAACAATATAAGCCAGGTAGGGGGGTGCACGTCTGTAATCCCTGCTACACAAGAGGTATAAATCCAGGCTGATCTGGACAAAAAAGCATGAGACCTTACCTGAAAAATAACTAAAGCAAAAAGTGGTGGGGGTGTGGTTCAAGTAGTACAGCACTTGTCTAGCAAGTGCAAAAGTCTTGAGTTCAAAACCCAGTGCCACGAGAGAAAAAACTTTTAGCAATGGTAAAACTCACAAGATTTCACACTGAAAAAACACTTAGATTTCTGATTTCTCTTGAAAAAAAAAAAGGGTGGATATGTAGTATTAGACCTGCCTTCCTCCATGGTAGAAATCGGTTGAACAAAATACCAACCTCCCTGTCTCAAAGAGAAATGCGTTCTGGAGTTCAGCAGAGGCCACACCTGGGTGCCATCAATCAGCTATGACACCACCTTGGCTCTTAACAGCATTCACAATCCCAGTTCCTTCCCACTGTGTCAACTCCCTTTATTCCTAAGGTTTTAAATATTATTTCCCTATTTGCTTATTCATCTTTAGCATGTTGAATTACAGGCTTTTTTTTTTTTTTTGGTAGTACTAGGGTTTGAACTCAGGGCCTCATGCTTGCTAGGCAAGTGCTTTACCACTTAAGCCACACCCCCAGCCCTGTTCTGTAATCTTGAGAACTATTTGCCTGGGCTGGCTTTGAACCTTGATACTCCTGATCTCTGCCTCCAGAATAGCTAGGATTACAGGCGTGAGTCACCTGCACCCAACCTAGGCATTTCTTTTTAAAAAAAATGGCAGGGGGTGTGTGGCAGGAGATTGAGAGAGAGAGAGAGAATTTTTAGTTAGCGAGCTGGGCCTGGTGGTATATCCCTTTAATTCCAGTACTTGAGAGGCTGAGGCTAGAGGATCCATGAGTTTGAGGCCAACCTGGACTAAACAGTGAGATTCTGTCTCAAAAAACAAAAGAAAACAAACAAAGCCCAAACAACAGTGAAAACCCCAAAACATCTTGGATTTCTGGATGCTGCCCCTGCTGTGGGTTGTGGCCAACGCAGGCACTGCCAGTGGATCTGGAGCCTCCCGCCACTGAGCCTGAAGGTGGCCCTGTGGCTTCCCACACAGCTGCAGCCTGACACTGCTGGCTTGGCATTGAAGCCTATCTTATTTTCTAAACTCTTCGTGTCCTTAAAGCAAGGAGTATATTTTATTGTCCTGCACTAGGCAGGTCTAGTGCTTCCAAATGTGGGGGGAGTTTCGCTGTCCAGGGCAGGCCAGAGCTGAGCCCAGCTGTCTGCCCACAGGGGTTTCCTGGGCTCCTGAAGGCCAACTCTTCCAAAGGAAGGAGACCAGAACAGCTCTAGGAAAACGTGTCTCCCTGTCTCTCTCTGTCTGTCTCTCTCTCTCTGGCTCTCTCTCTCTCTGGCTCTCTCTCTCTCTTCCCTGCCCCACTTGCAAAAAATACAAAAGGGAAGAACAATGCAAGCCAGCAAAAAGCTCATTAATGCACTTGACCTTCCAAAGGAAAATTAATTCCAACTTCACACCTACCGGCTGTGTTGCTCAGCTTTGTCAAAACGTTGGCATCACGAGAGAGGAGATGACATGGCTGGAGGGGACAAAGAGTCTGCCACCTCCCCACGCTGGGCTGCGTTAGTGGAGCTGGCAGGCAGCAGGCCCAGGCGCCTGCCCTGGCCACCTTTCGCTGTGGATGAGGCTCCCTTCTGCCGGCTCTGGAAATTATTTCACTGTCGGCTGCTCCAGTGATTCTCCCCAGCTCCCCAGAGCGCAGCCTGCAGGGGGGTGGGAGGCAGCTTCTGGGGGGTCGGTACGCTGGGGGCTGCAGACTGTGCATGCATGTGTTGTGTGTTGGGAGTGTGTGTTTCGGTGTATCTGTGGGCATGGATGCGGTCGTGTGGAGTGTGCACTCACATATGTGCCAATGGGTGCATATGTGTGTGCCGTGTGGCTGTGTGGTTCAAATGCCCACGTGGAAAGGCCTAAGGGGACGGTTGTGTGTCTGCGTCAGTGCGTCCGGGGCATGTATGTCACCTTGTGCATTTTTAGGGATGCGGCATTGCCACGGCCGTGCATGTGTGCAGATCTATGGAAGTAAACACACACACACACACGTATGTTGGGGTGTGTGCATGCACACACGTGGCATGAGTGTCCGATTATGTGTGTGCATGACCACACTCATGTACAAGAAATTGTTCTCGGTGCCACTTTTCTCTCAGGGCATGCTCGGGCACCAGCGAATCAGACACTGTGGTCCCCACCCCCTTCCGTCAAGGACGCTGCTATTTGATACTTTAAAAATAAGGGCAAAACCAAGAACTTTTTGGCCTTCTGGGCTCTTAATAGTTTGAGATTTCTGAGGATTGGAGAGATCTTTATCTTTCCATGATTCGGGGCCTCAAATATGTTAATTTGGCCTTAGTTATATGTAGGTCATAAAATATTGTGCATGGAATTGTGTGTGCATGTGTGTACATGCATGTGTGCGTACATGCATGTGTGTATTCATGTGAGCAGTAACTGCCCATCTGTAGCAGTAAATCCAGAGAGATTCTGAGGCCATATCCAGGCTCAGCAAGAAGAGACCCTGAGGCCCTGAGTTCAAAATCCCAATACAACCTAAAAAAGAAGAGGCCCTGGTTGATGAGCTAAGTCTGCCACAGACACAGGACATGGGGCTGTAGCGAGCATCTCAATTATTTTCCAGAGTTAGAGTTCCATGTCTCCAAGGCTCTTTGTGATCTTGGGCTCCATGTCCTCCTTTATCACTGGGGAAACACTGACCAGAAAGGGAGGGGGTTATTTAAAGCTGAGCTGAGACGGGGGAGTGAGGAGTCTGCGGTGCAAAGCAAGAGTTGATGCTTGCTCGAGTCTGTGCAAACGCCAGCCCCTCACTGGACTGGGCTTCAGACCAACCACCTACTGGGACTGTGTGCCCTGGGTGTCTCATTGTCACCTTAGTTCTGGCTCCGGGTCAAAGATCATCCACTCTCTTAGGATGAATCGAATCACAACCTCTCTGCAGAGAGAACAGTGACTCCATTTGCCAGCTCTCACCTGGCTAAATCAATAGATCCCTTAAGGAAAATGGGAAGAAGTGTCTCATAGAATTCAAGGACAGGGACCCAGGTATGGTGAAGAAAGTTCTAGACTGGAGCCCCACAGGGAATTCTTTCTCCACCTCTCACACCTGCCCCATACTTTCTGAGATGACTGGATCCCCTGATCCAGCACTTATGAATTCTGTTTGTTTGGGACATTTTCCTACTTTTCCTATCTATAGGTAAGAATAACGTTCCTCACTTCCTTCCTTGGCTTATAGGGTTGTAAGGACCGATGCATGTAAATCATTCAAGTGACCAACAGAGAGTAAGTGCTTAGGACAGCTTAGCTATCAACCATCACCACCACCATCACCACGCCATTAATGTCCTCATCATCTCTACTACCAATACCATCACCACCATGATTCCTACCACCACCACCACCATCACCACCACCACTATATCCATCCCATCATTATCATTACTTACACCATCACCACCACCATCAATGTCGTCATCATCCCTACTACCAATACCATCACCACCATCATTCCCACCACTGCCACCATCATCACCACCACCACCATCATTTCACACTCCCTGTTCAGGTGATAGGTGAAATGCACGTGTTCATGTCATGCCCTCAAATTCACAGGGACACTGACTTCCTCTTGCAGTGCCCACCCCAAACTCCTTGAAAAAGCCTTTAATTGGCCCAGATTGGGCTAGTTTTAATCCAATCAACTATGGTCAGGATGGGGATAGGCCTTCTGGGAGGCCATTAGTATGGATTGGGACAATTGGTGGTTAAGAGTGTGAGCTGGAGAGACAACCCCAATTCCTGAGTGTTCCCTGGTTTGGTTTTGTTGGTACAGCACTGAGGAGAGAAAAGTTTCCTTCATGCCTCATTTTGATCTGTTATTACATTCATCCTTTCACTGGTGGCCATCATGACAATGATTCAATGTATTCTGCACCTGGATCTGCCCAGCCCCAGGTTTCTTTGAAGTTCAAGAAGGGGCACAGTTAGTCCATAACTTGTTCTGGGTCCACAGGTGTCTGTGTGCCTATTGGACCCATTATAGGTTGGGTTTTGGGGTGCGAGGACAGCAGAGGTGAGGGGACAGTGGGAACAGAGACAGCCTAAAGCTTGGAGTAATGCAAAATCCTGATGGAGGTGTGGAGGGGAGACCCCCTCCCCAATCCTAAGGGGAATGGGAACCAACATAGCGTAGCCAGGAGTGTGGATTACAGTACTATCGTCCAGTGGTAGAGGAGGAGGAGGGAGGGAAGGAGGAGGATGAAAGGAGGAGGAAGAAGAGGCATGGAGGGAGGAAGAGAAGACAGGAGGAAAAGGAGGGGGGAGCAAGGGGAGGAGGAGGAGAAGGAGAAGCACCAGTACTAGCAGCTGAGGGGAAAGAAGATGACAGTGATGATGAAAATGACAATGATGGTGACAAAGGTGAAGATGAGAAAGGTTCTGAGGGACGCCAGCTGTGGGGAAGTCAAGTTCTAGTTAACACAGACACTGGAAGCTTCCTCCTTCTCCTTCATTACACTCTGGCCTGCCACAGCCCCAGCCCCAGCCCCCAGCTTCCCCAGGACAAGAAGAGAAAGGTGACTGAAAGTTCCCAACAAAAATCCCACAGTTGTTTCAAAGGAAGGTGTGGGGCCTGAGTCCCCTACCCAGCTGGTGAATAATTTACCTGCATGGCCAGGTGAAGGAAATTGCTGATCCCATCTCACCAAGCCCGGGAGGTGACAGGCTTGTCCAGGAGTGGAAAATAAGGTAGAAGCTTAAGTTTCCAGTGCTGATGGCGGTCCTTTATCCGGTAAAGCTTTGGACCCAATAATTACACTAACTCCCGGGTATGACCCTGAGCCCAGCTGTCACACATCTTTTAACAAGCACACGAACCCTGTGAGGAAGCAAGTTAACTGGAGTCCATTGAACCTTATGAAGTGATGGGATTCGAACATGTTTAACGTACGAAACCAACAACCTCCTATGATTCAATGATTACAAGTTGAATCTCAGAGAGGAAAACCAACTTATGCACAGTTATCCTGCTCCAGGGGAAGGTTAAACTCCTTGCACAGTTGGAAAACTCAAGGTTTCTGGACACTCACTACTTCCCTAACCTTAATTCACTTTCCTGCCCCTCCTTTCCTGAGCCTCAGTTTCCTCCTGTGAATAATCAGACGTTGCCATTAACTGAGCTTTTAGTGTGCAATAAGCACTCAGCCTCACCACTTAGTTGTCTGTCCTCCGCCCCTCGGGGATGTCGGAGATATTTGGAGCTTTGATCCTTGCAGGGGTGTACAGAGATCTGTGAGCGGAGACATGCAGAGGTCTGAGCTCCCTGTCTGCACCTGGCAGCCACCCAGCAAAGGATTCTCTTTTGTCCTTACAGGTCCCCGCTCACATTTAAATGCAAGGCCAGCCCGTGACGAGGACCTCAGTCATCTTCCTCCAAAGCCATTGTGAACACACGTGAGTCGGGACAGTGTCTCACTCCTTAGGAAATGAAAGGCAAGAGACGAATGTAAGTCTTCCAGATTTCTTACTGGAGCAAATCTCCTCGGTAGTAGACTGGATGAGTGCGCTGTAACCCAGACCCTCTTCCTACAGCCTGTGGACGAGATGAGAACAGGGGCCAGAACCATGCAAAAATCTTGTCCTATTTGTTTAATTTTGTTTGGGTGGGACTGGGGCGCTCTACTGCTTGAGCCTCGCTTCCAGTCAACCTTGTCCTAGTCGTTAGTATTATTCTGATCAATTTTTTTTATTGTCCATTCTTTGGCCAAATCACACATTCACTTACCATTTATTGAGCACTTACTATTTGGCAGGCATTGTTCTAGGAGTATCAAGGAGTTCCAATCTCGGGCTACACACGTTTTGCACAATTGTGTCTTTGATTCAGCCATGACTGGAACCTGAGACCAGTCCCCCCTCCTTGTGAGGAACAAGTCCAACTCCCAGCATGCAGTAGGTGCTTAAACATTGATGACTGAGCTTAGCTAAACTACACATAGAAGAATTGCACTGAGTCACCCGAGACAGGAATGGAAGGTGTGAATGCGGGTTGGGGAAGTACGGGGAGGGCTCTGACTTCAAGAATTCCGCCAAGTTCATGACTGGGTGTGTCATGGGCATTCTGCAGACGCTCTGACACACACTTCTCAGATGGGAGAAACTGGAGCACAGAAGCTCAACTTGGCCCTGTTCACGTTTATGCCTAAGTCTGGCTCAGCTCTGGGGGAGGGCCTGTTTTTATTTGCTGTCGGTTTGGTTTGATTTTCACTGTATCGACTTCCCTGGAAGGGAAGGGGCCTCTCAGGTGAACGGCAAGGAACCCCAGATCAGGCCTGGCTTACATTCTCATAACTTACTCATGTTACCATCCCTGGATCCCACTGCACAGGCTACCTCATTGTGTAAAAGTCCCTTCAAGAATCCTGGTGGACCGACCTCCAACCATTCTGACTTCCCCCAGCATGAGCCCCTCCCCAGCATAACAGCCAGGAATTCCCTAAAGTGAGTGACCCCAAACGCACGAAAGGCACAAAGGCACACAAAGGCAGAAAATAATAGCTTTCCTTCATTTCGCCTAACGCCCCTGATGCAGCGCCGTAAAGCATTTGATTTAGGATATTAAAAACCGCTGGTGATGAGAATGTCATGTAATATTTGCTTTGCGACTTCTTTCTTCTCACACTGTCATTAAAAATGATTTATAGATGTGCCCAGGCCTACACAGAGGTAGGGAAGGGGCTGGGGACTGAGTTTCCAGGGCAGCCTGGACCTGTGATGTGTGTGAGACCCTCCAGCTCGGTGTTTCGAAGGTAAAGAACATGTGTCCCCAGCTCAGACAGAAACAATGATACCTTGTCAGACGGTGAATCGGTCAGCTGCAAGAGGGGGATTGCACAGTCACACGCCTTCCCCAAGATTTTGTCCAATGTCAGCAGACAAGACTTGGAACGGGTGCTGTCAGAGTTGTTCACAGCTACACAAAAGCTGGCTTGGTTTTAACATTTATTTTGTGCCTGGTAGGAGAGAGAGAGCAAAACCAGAGGAGACCAACGCTGCTGTGATCCTTTGTATTCTACAGCTTAGTAAACTGAGGCTCCGAAAAGGATAGCATTTCGTCATTGTCACACAGCCAGAGTGCAACAGCACAGAGCCAGGATTTGTACCAGGGCAGCTGGGCTCCAGAGCCCTTGTGCTTGTTAAACCTCTATCCCATACTGAATCATACATCTGATTTAAAGTGACTCCTGGTAACTACCTCTCTGTGTCTGTCTACACATATCTCCCCCCACAAAAAATGCTGCCATGAATTACGGTCCTCCTGCAGGCCAGACACCCTTCAGGATGCATGCTGTGAGTTATACTCAGTCCTCCTCTAGAACCTTGCAGACTTGGATGCACTTCACCTTGCTGCAGAAACGTGAGTTCCAGGGACACCCAACTGGCACGTGGCTAAGGAGGAAATGGAACCAAGTAGGCACGATTCCAAAATAAGCTTACATCTGAGAAGCCTGTGTTATACGAAATGAAGGGGTTGTCAGGGTCTGAAAACCAACAAGACTGTGTGGAATCTGCAAACCATGCCAGGACTTAGGTGTCAGAGTGTGTTAGGGGTTGGGGGACCACTCTGGGTTTGCACAACCCCTGCCTGATGGACCATGAAACGGGAACTGGCTGTGTGACGGTGACAGCCTCCTCTGGTGTTGGTATTGCCCTTGGGGTTGCTATGGAAAGGTTGCTAGGATAGGACACTGGCAGTTCTTACCGAGAGCACACTTTCTGCCCAGCAATCCTTCATTATTTTTTTAAAATTGTATCAACGCTCTTAAATTATAAATACTGTTTTTCCCATTTTACAGATGGAAAAACTGAGAGCCAAGCTAAGGAATTATACTAATGAGCTCCCTTTGGTGGCTTAGACACATCAGCTTCATTCCAGGGCTGCAGGAGCAGGTCACCCTATCATTTTCTAACTGCCCCTGGCCTCTCCTCTGCCAGATGCAGAGAAGGAAGTAACCCCCCAGGGTGGAGAGGTGGTTGGCTGAGGCCAGTTGAAGGGCTGGGCTTAGAGCTCCTTGCTTCTCAACTCCAGCTGACTAAAGGCCTGGAGTGGGGATGGAGCCCCCAAAGTCTATGGTGTCTTTCCACAGTGAAAATTCCGAAGGCCCCTCCCAACCTGGGATTAGTGGGAAGGGCGGGAGGCCCACCTCCTGAAGGCCCAAGCTGTTTCCAGCTATGAATCATTGTTTTTATTGGGCACTGGCTGTCTAGGAGAGAGGGGGTAGGGCAGGCAGGACCAGTTTTCAGAACCACAACAGACCCAAGTTCAAGCTCTTGCGTCTGCCTTAGCTGGGGAGGTGACCAGTCATGCCTGAGCCCTGGGTCTATCAAAGGTGCACACTTGTTCCCCTCCCTTCCCCTCCCAGCTTGGAGATCTGGGCCAATGGACAGAACCTGGCTAAGCCTTAGTGTGTCAAACACAAGTAGTGAGAAGTCCTTTATAGGGATGTCATGAGGCTCAATGGAGTAGCGTGTGCTGGATCGCCGAATGGAGTAGTGTGTGCTGGATCGCCGAGGCCAGTCCCCCTTCTCACTACTTCCACCATACTCCACCATTTTGCATCACGAAAAATGACGGTGACATGCACACCCCACATGAGCTTTTTACGACTCAGAGTTAACATGACGTCATGCTGACAGCGTGCCCGACTGTGTTCTGCAGAAGGTATTGGACCGTGCAGTAGTCCTGTGGGCAGCAAGTGGCTTTAGGTGTCCTTTCTACTGCTCCACTTGGTCTGCCTGCTCAGGAAAACTATAGTTGTAAGTGAGCAATGGCGAGGTTAGCAGCAGTTCTCTATAAAATTTTTTAAGGAAGGAAAAAAAAGAGGAAGGGAGAGGAATAAAGAAATGAAGGAAGAAAAGACAGAGGGGAGAGAGGAAGGAAGGGGAGAATGGAGGGAGGGAGGAAGGCAGGCAGGAAGAAAGGAAGGCTGGTTTGGGTAACTTCCTATACGTTATAAAGCTAGTGATTGGCCCACACCAGTTGGGCGTTTTAGTCATGGAAACTGAGAATAGTTTTGCCCTGAATGAACTTTAGCAACAAAAGTCTTAAAAGGATTAACCTGTGCTCATAAGGACTCCCGCCTTCTTGTCTGACGTATAAAGTCTCTCTCCTACAAATGTGTCATAGGGCAGGAACAGGTCTGTCTCACTTCCTGCTGCATCTCCATTACCCCACAAGTAAAGTCTTTGAAAAACGCTTGCTGAGAGAGACAAATAAATAGCAATTAGGGCAAAAGGACACATCAGAAAAAAAGACAGTGAAAAAGATGAGCGAGTGGTTCTCTTTCGGTTCCAAATTGGAGATCTGGCTGTGGACATCTGTTCAGTGATTGTATCAGTCGTAAGTGCGACTAGTCTGCAGTAACAAATGGCCCTCCACTTTAGAATTACAAATAACAAACATTTATTTCTTGCTCATGCTTGGTGTCCATCGTGTTTCTGGTGGTGTGATCAGTGGGGTTGCTTTGGTTCTTATAATAACTCAAGAACTCAGCTGGAGGCCTTAGTCAATGGAGCACTGGCTTTTACACCGTTCATCTGGAACGAGTGTGCACCACCTCTGCTCACATTTTGTCAACCAAGACAAGTCACACGGCCATGCATGACATCAAGGGGAGCAGAGGAATGCAATTCCACCTTCCTTCTTGGCGGGGACCATTCTAGAACCAGTCAGTAAATAGCATCAATGAAAACCCCAGTGCTTAAGTATTCTTTATTTAGATGCACATACTTTATAACCAAATATTTTAGGGAAATACAGCTATCTGGCTTCTTTGCAGAGAACTGGGTGATCTGGCAGTGGTGACCATTGACACCAAGCTGTAGCTGTCCTTCAGAAGGAGCATGAGATCATGAGTTGTCACTGGCCCCACCTGGCACACTTCACTCACTTTGGTTTGGTGCCTGGCTCCTCCAAGCATTTGAGGTGCAGACTTCTGGGTGAAAAAAGATGAAAGCAGCCACTCCAGGCTTGCTTAGGCATTTTGTTCCCAACACCAGATGCACTTGTAATCTGTTCCCATCCCAGGAATGAGTAAGTTAATGCCCTCTAAGTGCCTTCCACAGACCAGGGATCCAGCGGTTGGCAACAGTGGGATTGTGTGAACCCACAAAGGGTGTATTTAAAGGATTCATGAAAGGGAAGGAGGGAGTGTGGGTATGTAGGAGGCACTGCAGAGCCCTGCCCTGCTGAGGGATGCCCAGGCTAGTGGGGGCGAAGCAGGCAGCTGCTTTCTTGGAGAGTCTGTTTGTCTTATCTGAGCTGCTACTCGATACACAATCCCTCTGGATTCCCAGCATCACTGTCTGGCAGAAGCATGGGGACCTTCCTGTGTGACCAGCAGATTGGTTTGCAATGAAGTTTTGATCTTCATTGTGACTTAACACCGGTAGGATGTGGAAGGTATCAGAATAGATTTGGTCCCAATGCAGCAACAAGGAAACCCCAAATTTCAGTGACTTCAAACAGCTAGAGGTTATTACTCTGCACCCTTCACTCACTCCATGTGTCACTCTTGGACCAGCAGCATGACTCTAGTCATCACAGTCACTCAGGCTCCTAGGATAAAGGATGAGCCACCATCTGACCTAGAGCAGAAGAGTTCTGATGGGCGTCCCAAGGTCAGCTAAGGTACTTACCATAAATGACACATTCCTTCCACTCTCTTCTCTGTCTGAAATAGTCATATGCCCCACCAAGAGTCAGGTAGCCAGGACATTCTGAGGCCAAGATAATTGGGGAAAAAAAAATTAGTGAATGTCCACTAAAAAATTAGTCCATAGAGGAGACTATTGTTTTTATAAATGTTATCTTATAAACATAGACCACTGGAAAGGCTTCAGTGCTGCTAATAATTCCATACGCCAACCTTCAGGGCCACAGGGCCTTTGCACTTGCTCTTCCCTTTGCCTGTGCTGTTTGGTTTGCTTCACCTCAGCTTATTGTCACTGTCATGCAGAGTCCTCTTTGGACCCTCTTTGTGGGACCCTCTAAATCCCCAGATCCACAGTGCATCATGTTTGAAAACCTCCCTTCCTCTTATCATTGTCCAGTATGGTCTTTTTAGAAGACGTTATGTTCAAGTTTGTATTTACTTCCTATCTTTGTTCAGTCTAGGATACAAACCATCAGAGCAGGCCCTTTGCTCTCCTTCACAGCTGTATCATTGCCATCTTGAACAGTGGACATCTCCAGTTGGCGCTCAATAAACTTGTGGGAAATATATGTATATGTCAAGTGAAATATCCATGACTGTCATGGGGGGAAGGTATCCTGTGTGCAGCTGGTACCCCTGTTCACCACCTCCTCACCCCGTTGCCGGGTAGGCACTGGGATCAGCCCCCTTCTGCAGAGAAGACGGAAACTCAAGAGGTAACATGACTTGCTTGAAGTCAGAACTTAGCGATGGCCAAGTCAAGATTTCTACCAGGGTTTTCCAAAGTCTACACCATTTCTACTGGGTGACACTGGCCCCACAGGGCAGTTATAGGGCCCCCTGGGGTATGGCATGGGGACAAATGGATGAGTACTCATTCATGAGCCTTGTTCTCAATAGAACACCACTGGGTTAGCCTAGGTTTTAGTGATTCCCCTTCATAATCTTTAATGTCTGATTTTGCTATCTAATATTTGCAGTGGGTTGAATGGTAGTCCCCAAATACATTCATGTCCTAATGCCAAAGAGCTCCATGGGGAAAGGGTCTTAGCAGACGTACTTCAAGTTACGATGTCAAAATGAGGTCATCCTGGGTTTCCCAGGTGGGCCCTGCACCCAGTGACAAGTGTCCTTATAAGAGACAGAAGAGAAGACACAGACACAGAGGAGAAAGACGTGAAAATGGTGGCAGTAGTTAGAGTTACATTGCCATAAGCCAAGGAAGGCAGCTACCAGATACCTGAAAGGCAAGAGAAGGTTCTTTGGGAGAGCTGTCAGACAAGTACAGAGCTGTTCACACCTGAATTTTTGGACTTCTGGCCTCTAGACCATAACAGAGTAATTTTTGCTATTGTGACATTTTGCTACAGCAACCACGGGAAACAGACACACAGCGCTCATACCTAGGACATTTTAAGTTGTGAATGAGCTGCTGCTTACTACATACGGGGTGAGGGGTGAGGGGTGGACTGAAACCTTCGGCACCCTGTGGAGACCCCTCCCCTGGGCCATTCCACCTTTGTCATACCCCCTCCCCCTTCCACAGCTCTCATCCATCCATGGTGGAGAATTCAAGTTCTCAGAGAACCAAATAATAATAGTGATGATGATGATGATGAAGGAGTAGAAGGAGGAGGAGGGGGAGGGAGAGAAGGAGAAGAAGTTGAAACTGTATCTTTGGGGTACCAGATTGGGTACCCAAGGTCCTCACCCATCTCCTTAGTTGGCCCAACCCATGTCTGACTTCATGTGCCTCTATCAGAGCCACAACTAACAATGAACTTGGCCTTTGCACACCATAAAGCCTTTGCTAACCTTCCCCAAAAGTTGGGATGCAGTCCTGCCCAAGTGTTTAGCTCCCTGAGTAGCATTTCAGAATACAAGTGACATCGAAGAGACTTTGTCAATGGAAATTGCTTCAAATGCCAGCCCTGCCACCCACCAAGTCTCAGTTTCCTCTTCTTGGAAATGGGCACGTTAACAACTTCACGAAGTTTAAATGATAAAGATGCAAGGCTTGGAGCAGAATGACGACACTTAATAACCCCAGCAATCGTTGGCTTGCAGGACCAACCTAGAATTATTGAAGAACTGCATAAACTCATCCAGTTCTGTGAAGTTGGGTACACTTGCTGTGCTGTGGGAACGCATAGCTAGGTGGAAACAGGGTGCACTCGGGAAGACGGGGCTGGGCACAGTGCCACTCCCCTTAAAATGCGGTTAGTTTGGGTTGACAGGTCCTGCTAACCAAAGGCTAAGAGCCTGGCTGAAATACCCCTAGTGGCCTCCAGTTTTGTTAGGAGTGGGAGAAAAAAAGCCTAGTTTGGTTTAAAAAAGGGGGGGGATGGGACTACACTTAGATCAAGCCCCACAAGGGGCACAGTAAGAGTAAAAAAAAAATAGTTCCACATTTCTGTTTAACAAACCAGATGGCAAGAAATGTAAAATCAAACCCATTACGAGAAGACAGAAAAAATACAGAGCAATGACCGTTTTCATCTACGCGTGGCATGATGTCAATGAAAATGTGAATTACAGTCCCCAAAAGGAAGATCTTTCACCAAGACATGTCTTTGGTTACACGGTTCAACATTCTTGTTTGGCCCCAACACCAGGAGAAAATTCATGTGACAAGTTAGTGTCTTGATCAGTCTTTGAAATGGAATGTCTGAACCCAAAAGCCGTCAAAAGGCCCTCTTCTCTCAGTCATTTAAAGAAACATACTAATTGGTGAATTGGTCTTTTCTCTGCATTCCAGCTGCCATCTGCCATCGTCCCTTGGAAAAGGATTTCTCTAGAATGTCCCCAACTGGGAGCAATGCTGTCAGTGCCCCTACTTCTCTTCTTTCCCTGGAGGTATGCATTCGGCATGTGTAAGGTCCATTTAGTGACTTTTTCTTAATAAAGTCCTCAACACATGGCAACCTCAATCCTAAGCATCCTTCTTCACTGTCCTGATTGGTCCATAAGTGACCCCTAAACCCAATTAACCTGCATTCCCATCCCTCATCCCCCCCACCCTGGGGACATCCCCCCTGGGCTCCCTGCATCTCCCCACTCCTCTTCCCTCCAGTCTGGGACGACCTCTCTGGAGAAACTCTCACCCCGCAATCACCGGTGCCCCCGCCAGCCAGCTCCGCCTGAATGATGGGGTGTGTTTTTCATTTGAAATGAGTTCACATCTGGGACTCACTTAACTTGATTTGGAAGTCCTGTGTTTCTGATCCAAAAACACATAACCAAACAAAAATTGTGAAAATAAGCCTGGTTTGTTCTTCTTCTGGTGGGGATAGATTTTATTTCCATACGATTCAGCTTGCAAGGAAGAGACAGAAGAGGAGAAAAGAAAGAGACAGCAGGGATGGGGGGAAGGTGGAATGGGGAGAGAGAGGGGGGAGAGAGAAGGAGAGAGGAAGAGAAAGAGAGAGGGAGAGAGGGAGGGAGACAGAAAGAGGAAAAGAAGGAGGGAGAGAGAGGAAAGGAGGGAGAGAGAGGGGGGAGGGAGAGAGAGAGGGAGAGAGAGGGGGAGGTGGAATGAGGTGAGAGAAGGATGAGAGGGAAAGAAAGAGAAAGGGAGAGAGGGAGAGAGGAGAAAGGGAGAGAGGGAGGAGGGAGGGAAGGAGGGAGAAAGAGAGAGATAGAGAGAAAGAGGGGAGGGAGAGAGAGGGAGGGGGGAGAGAGAAAGACAGAGAGAGAGACAGACAGACAGACAGAAAAATGAACACTGAGTGGACTTGGCTTCCTGACTGCCTGTTCGCGTTGGGTGACTGAGCTTTCCATCCAGACCTAGTTGAATTGTTCCACTTCCACCGAGACCAAGCTGGAGACAGGATAGAATCTCCCTCCAGGTTGCTGTTTCTTTGGGTTTCCTGCCCAGAAAAATGGCTCAGGCAGAAAGGGAGATATTAGAAACCACAAAGAAGCCAAATCCGCTCATGGAGTTGGAGTGGATGTGGCTGGCTTGAGTCACTGCACTGAAAAGTCACAACTTCATTCACTAGTACTATAGAGACTTTGAAGATATGTGGGCAGAGAAAATACGCAATGAACCCTTGCTCCTAAACTTCCTGACTTGGGCACATTGGTGATAGGCCCAATATTTAAAAATCCTAGCAAAAAAAATAAAATCAGATGTATGTGCAGGTGATGAATGTCTGCATATTAAAAATTTATATTTTCTACGAATTGTATATCATGATTTTTTTTAAAAATAGCTGAATCTACTACTTAAAACTTTATCTACTTTACAAATCCATGACTGATACCTATTCTTTAACTACAGTTTTTAATAGCTAAGTCTTCTACTTAAAATTTCTTCCAAAATCATAAAATTACATAGAATTTTCCAAAAATGAGTGATACATATTTTTAGTATAATTTTCTAAGTAAGTACTTTGAAAATTCTCCTTAAACTTTTTTTAAAAATCAAGTGATGTGCTGGGAACTGGTGGCTCACACCTGTAATCCCATCTACTCAGGAGGCAGAGATCAGGAGGATCAAGGTTCAAAGCCAGCATGGGCAAATAGTTCATGAGACCCTATTTTGAAAAAAAGACTAGCAGAGTGACTCAGGTGGTAGAGCTCCTGCCTCACAAATGTGAGGCCCTGAGTTCAAGCCCCAGTGCCATTAAAAAAAAAAATCAAGTGATATATAGGAGTGTTTTTGGTTTTGTTTTTGAGACAGGGTCTTACTATGTAGCTAAGGTTGATCTGGAACCTGAGATCCTCCCGCTTCAGCCTCCTGAGTGCTGGGATTGCAGGTATGAGATACCATATCTAGCAATGCAGTTTTTAAAGAAATTTGCAGTATAGATGCATCTTTTAGCCAACAGTTGAGTTTAACTTTTAATTTAAAAACAGCCACAATAAAACTACCAGAGGAAAACCATACATGTGAGAAAAAGAACACAGACATACACTCATATATGTAGCACTTTTGAATATAACCTGCCCAAACTGTGCATGTCAAAATCCCCACTTCCCAGAAAATCACAAAGAGCTTTGGTTATTATGTTTATGCACCGCTATGGTGCACAATTGATATCACATTTTATTGTCATAGAATAGGGAGGGAGACCGAAGGAAGTGGCAGCTTTTGGGCACATCTGAGTTCAAAATACATTACCATCAGTTACTCAGTCTGTGACCTTAGGAAATTTACTGTACCTCATATGTAATAACACTGTGTACTTCACACAGTCCTTTTGAAGATTAAGCAAGATAAGATAATACCTGGTGCTTGATGCATTTTTACAATATATTATTTCAGAATCAGGATTATGAATGAATGTGATGAAATAAAATAATTTACTTAAGCATCTAGAATTCCTTGAATTCAATAAACATTCAATCATTTTGTAGGTCCCTAGCCAAAGAACTAATCAACCCAGACATTCTTAAGTATATTAAGTGGAAAACAAGGGTTACGTCAACGGAAATAAGCCTATAATTAGAAGAGGAAATAGCAGAGTTTAAATCCCTTTACCAAAAGATCTGAATTTGACTTTTGTGGCAGAACCAAAATCTCAAACTGAGTTAGATCAGCTTTGGGAAGAGGGTCAAGCAGCATCAGATCACGAGGACTCCTCAAATGGTGGTGGTGCTTTTAGCTAGCATTTGTTAAGTGCTCAGCGGAGCCAGGCTTGTGCTGAGCTCCTGACCTGTACCAACTCACTTCATGCTCACAAGGGCTCCATGTGACAAGTGCTGTTCCCAGCCCCATTTACGGTGCAGGTACTTGAGTCTCAAAGGACCCCCACCACTTGCCTACTTTGCAGTAGGGCTGGAACCATCCAGACCTTTACTTCCTTCTATGTCTGCCAGAACAGATTCTGGCAGGACAACACCCTTTCCCCATGCATAAAAGATAAGAGATGCACTCAAATTGGCAACTGAAGGGTGAAATAAGAGAACCCAGTCTTGGGAGCCATTAAGGAAGAATTGGTTTGCAGCCCCTGGATGACCTCTTGCCTGACCCTGTGGCAATAGGAATGCTCCATATTGAATGCTGGCAAAAAATATCCAATAAGAAGCTTCCATACTGAATGGTGGCAAATTGGTCCAACAGGAAGGGTTTATACTCAATAGGAGTAAATGGGCCAGATTCATGCCTTTCAGTTCTCTCTGCCACAACTTGGTTTCTGAATTGTAGGTGTGTTAAAAGAAGAAGAAGAAGAAGAAGCCTGCTTACTTCAATTTAAATCATTGTTGACAAAAACTCAGAGTTACTGATTCTCCCAGGAAAATATTCATTCAATGAGCAGACCCTGGCCTGGCAAGGAAGACAGTAGTAAACATGGCTGTCTGGCTTCCTACTCTCAGGGAGTTTGCAGTCTAACGGGAGAGACACAAATTGAAAAAGAATTATGTAATTAAATACTGGACCAGTGCAACTGGAAGGGGAGTCATCGTTGGGCACAAAAGTATAAATTAGAGGAAATGAGTTTTAAATACAGGTACCCCTGAGGGTGGTTGGTGGCGTAACTTAAGAACATTCAGCTTCATGAGTTTGCCAGAGGGACATGAATTCAGTAGAGGCTGGACATTGAACTTGGGATTCTGATCTTCTCATGGCTCTGTGATAATGTTCTAGGATCCTCTCCTGGTACTGGGATATAAAACAGATTTCCATTCACAGTATTTCCAACTTATGGCAAGGTTATTGAGGTACAGCCCCATCCTAAAGGGAGGAACACCTGTATTTTACAACCAGGACAGTTTACCAGTGACTCAAACTGATCAGTGCTTGACTAACTTCTCCGCCCGTTCAGGGAGGGTAATAATTTAGTTGACAGGCGCCAAAAGAGTTTAAGTTTTTAAATTAAATGTTTTGAGGTGGTTGTAGAGTCACCAGTAGTGGTAAGAAATAATACATAGTGACACTGTACTGAATACCTTTCACCCAGTCCCCCGTCTCCACCACCACTGCCAACACCTGGTAAATTCACAGTACAGATTACATCCAGGGGATTTACGTTTGTATTGTTGTCTTTTCCCAGGGTACTGGGAGTTGAACCCAGAGCTGCCTGCATGCTCTGAGTTAGGCCAGGTCCCCAGCCCTTCTGTTTGCATTTTGCTTTTGACATGGGGTCTTGCTAACCTCTCCCAGCTGGCCTTGGTCTCTGTCTCCTGAGTAGCAGGGATTACAGCCGTGGGCTACCACACTCAGCTGAATTTAAGTATTTTTTAAAAATAAAATTGAAAATGAGATTTGAATATGCACATGGAACAAAAGTGAAAATTTACAAAAGAGGAGACAGGGAAAACCTGAGCCTCCTTCCGTCTTTGCTTTTCTGACACCTTGGTGTCCTCACTAGAGTCAAATGTTACAATTTTCTTGCCTTAGTTTCTCAAGCGCTTTATAAATTTTCAAACACCATAATTCTCCCTGTGTGTATTTTTTCCACCGTACGGTGAGAACATACTACACCACAACTATGGGACTGTGGAGCCGCTCAAGTGGTGGAGCACCTGCCTAGCAAGTGTGAGGCCCTGAGTTCAAATCCCAATACTGCCCCCCCAAAAAAAAACCCACCACTATGAAGCCTGTTTATTTTACTTAATATCTGGAAGAGGTGGTTTGTTTTGTTTTGGTTAAAAAAAAAAAAAAAAACCCCAAAACCTTCAAGATGAATTTGAATAAACTGGCAAAACAGGGTGGAAGGGCATTTTTGACCAAAGGAACCGCATGCGCTAAGGTTCAGAAAAGGCAGGACACTGATCCTTGAAGAAAGAAGAAGAGGAGGAGGAAGGTGGCTATGTGATCCCTGGTCCCCAGCCCAGGTCCTGACCTTGCTGACATTCTCCATGTGGCCCAGAGCCACCGTGTGGCTGGCGTGGCTGGCGTGTCCTCTGCTCACTCTACAGGCCTGCCTGATGAGGTGGAGGCAGACCTCCCTGGGTCTGGAGAAGGGAGCTCGCAGGGGGATCTCCAAGTCCCCAAACAGCCAAGGATGTGGAGAAAGAGGAACCCTTTGGACAGGAAGCCTTGACAGTGTTTTTCTGTGCCAGTTCACAAAAACAGCAAGATGGGAAAATGCACCATGATTACGACCCCTCAGTGCTTCCTAAAAGCCTCGCTCTGAACTTTTAAGTCTCCTCAGGTTTCAAACCCTCTCTTTCTCTTTTCCCCTGTTCTTTTTCCTCTATTTAAACTAATCTTAAAAAGCTATAAAAAGCCTCTGACACTATAAATTCCCCTGTAAACCCTGGTTTTATAGGTTTAATTGCCCTGATTTACAATGCTGCCTGGATCCTGAAACACTTCAGTCTTGCAGGACAAGTTCAAATTCATAGCAAGAGTCTGGGCCACCCCACAATGAGGGTTTGAACTCCAGGAACCCACAAGGCACCTGGTTCTGGTCTCGGCTGAACAATTTCTTTCTTCTCAGGCAGCTCTGAGTTTCCCTGGACCAAAATGAGCCTCGTTCCCTGATCAGGAAGTGGTTCCAGTCCCTGAAAGGCCCTGAACTCCCTCTAGCTGGAGAAAGAAAACTCCTATGAAAGCCACATCCATGACGCCATGCAAGGAGCCACTATGTATTGTGCTGAGTGCTGGTCACTGGGTAAAATGCATTGTTCTGTTCGTAATTTTTGCTGCAACCCTGCAGGTTGTGGGTATTGTTGTCAGAATTATCAAAAGGGAAGATGTCTTGGCTCCAGTATGGAAGCTGTGACTCACACAGTCAGAACAGGACTTTGGAAAGAAGGGGCAGTCCTCTCCTTGGACAAAATTTAAAGGACACTAAAACAGAACCCTCAGTAATCGAGGTAAACAACATTTTAAAGACATTTTAAAACTCTCTACTTGACACATAGCTTCATATCTAAAATACACATAGAATGCATGTGACCAGTAAATCATATTTTAATGCAAAATTTGAACACAATCAAATCTGGCAAACTATGGCCTGCAGCTCCCTCTTCCCCCCTTTAATTTTATAAATAAAGTTTTATTGTAACAAGGGCCATGATTAGTGGGAGACAAACAAGGCCGAGGAACACAAGTGCAGGGCTGGATCTTGCCCTTATTGGTTCATTTTGTTGTTGGATCTGCAGTTTTGTTCCTTCCGCCATTTTGTATCTCATGTGGAAGGTTCCAGAGCTCGGACCTCAGTTCTGAATTGGCCGAGGATTCAGCCCTGGCCCTCATCTGACAGCTCCTTTCCTCCAACCACACTGGGTGATTTTCTGGTTCCTCCACATGGTGCTCCCGACTGCCTCTGGGTCTTTGCACAACTCAGTCCTTTGACCTCCAGTGCCTTTCCTCTTGGCTTCCTCCTTCTTATTCCTCCTGATGCATCTTGGGAAGTCCTTTCAGAAAGTCTCAGGGGCCTGTGCACATTGAGATGGATTTGCATTTTTAGGTGTCATAGTTTTGGGTTAACATCTGCCTTTCCTACCAGCCCGTAAGTTCCAAGGGGTAGGTCTGGGGTCAGTCAAGGTTGTCCTCCACCACCTCATCATCAGTGAGCATTAGAACCCAATGGACACTCAGTAATGCTTGTTAACTGACAAAGTGACTCCAAAGCCTCTTCTATTGATGTTAGCCTCCAGGGCCTGCAAGACTCCCAGATGCAAATCATGAAGGCAATGATTTCAAAGGGCCTCCGACATTCTGGAGGTTTCTGATACCATCTGGGGCCCAGTTGAGAGAGGACACAGTAGATTGGACTTTGGCCAAGGCCCGGGGGGTTCCATGGATCCTTGAGATGAGATGCATTCTTACTGACCACTGAGCCAAGGAAATGGGAGCAGGTTTTTCATCTCAGACAAGAGATCAGAATCTCTGACAACACCAAAGATTATCTGCTTGCCTTCATTACCATCCGCCTGCGACTTGGGGGCCAAGAAAAAGGTATCAACTTTACCAAACTCACGGGAGTCACTTTCCAACTACCCAGTGTCTGATTCGACTTTGAGAACAAGGGTGATGTCATTGTCAGGAATTAAAAAGCATCAAAATGCCACCACATTCCTGGCTGGAAAGCCACTAAGCCCTGAGTATTTAACGACACTTCAAGATGGAGTCTCCCAGGCTGCCAACCTTCCTTGTGGGCTGAGGTTTATAAAGCCTTATCTGCAAAGTGAGTTTATGAAAGTAACATTGTGCTGTGATAACACAGGGTGACACATTTCTAGGCTGCACCTGGGTGACCCACTGCTGTCATCCTGCCCTGTCCAAATTTCAGTCAGTAAAACAAAGAAAAGCTCCCAACTGGGCCCTTGGTGTGGAAGGAGGAGGAAGGACGATGGGGACCCAAGCCTTTCTAAGATCTTCTGAGAGACTGGTTCATTTAACTTCAGTTCCCCTTCATCTTTCCACCACCGCAGAGTTTGGGGAGAGATTTATAAGGAAAAAGTCTATAGTCTCTTTTGTTTTGATGTTTTGTGTTTTTTTTTTTTTTGAATCAGAGTCTCTGTGGCCCAAGGTGGCCTCAAATTCATGATCCCTCTGCTTCTGCCTCCCAAGTGCTGGGATTACAGGTGTGTACTACCATACCTAGCTCAGTCATTCCTTATAAGGATAAAATTCATCATTCTTTTAGAGCTGAGGCCCCATTCTATCCAAACCTAGAATACCTTTTGCCTTTTTAAAACTACCAGGGGGCCTCCCACAGACTCCCTTACAGAATAAGGCCAGAATGGCACCCGGGACCCTCGTGCTCCAACCCTGTGATCAGTGTGTGGCTTTCAGCGGTCGGCAGACTCGGGTTCAGTTCTGGTCACACCATCGGTTGGCTGAGCAGCGTGGGTCAGGTAACTTCAAGTACCCAACAGGCATGGGGATGCCGATTGTACCTAGCGGTGGTGTTCACGGTTTTATTTCATGCCGAGGGCAGGGGGTGGCCCTGAGTTGGCATTTTAGACATATTTCCCCCTGTTTTCACCCTTTTGACTGTGTTCTTCCCTTACAGCCTGCGATGTCCGCCCCGGCAACTCCATTCCCACCCAAGAGTCTGGCCCAATCTGCTCTTCAAGGCCTGGTTCCCAGGCTGCTGGGAGGAATAAGCAAAGTGGGATCATTTATTTGCACACCTGGCATGCATCGGGAGCTTAATAGATGGTTTTCTGAAATTCTGACTCTGAAACAAAAAACGTCCTAGGAGAAATTGTACCCCGGTCCTCACACAGTGTCTATTTGGGAATTCTGCAGTGAATTCCCTAGAAAAAACACAAGATCAAGTGCAAATGCAGGCGCAGCCTTGGTAACTAATCCTGCAAATGCATGAGGCTGTGCCTTCTCCCTTGAACCTCAGGGTCCCCTTCTCTATACCTTGATACAAAGCTGGGGTCAACTTTTAAATTGTGGGACATGACACAGGGCAAGAGAACATTGCAAAGTTGGTCAGGTAAGAGGCAGGGAAATCGAGAAGCAAGAAAAATCTAGAAAATCCCATCATTTTACAAGATGGCTAAGATTTAACACACATGTATGTTGAATGAATAATTGATTGTCCTCAGAGTCGTCTCTGGACTTTCTCTTCATCTCCAAAGCTGGTGGATAGATTTGTTCATTGACTCTGTCAGTCTGTCCTTTCCTGGTGCAAGTTGTAGCTTCTTCCAGATACCATCCCAAGAGCATGGGAGCGTTTGTGTCCTGTTCACTGTGGTGAACTCCACACATCCCACGGCACCCAGTGTATATATAAATGGCTGACATTTTTTTTCGCTCAGTAGTTACTAAATTGAATATTCAATGTTTTGCCACCAACTTATGCTGGCATCTTCCATGACAAGACTCTGGCTTTCTGTTACATTCTCTTGTCGTTCCATGCTCTGACAAATCAAATCTTCCGATTATCACATCTCAAGTCCAGAATTTATTGGCTGAAAAGTGAACTGAACTTATCGTGTTTTCTGTCTACAAAAACTTCTTTGTGCTCTTATCTCTTAATTTTATTAATAGTTCATGCATCTGGGTTCCTTTTGTTAACTTAGATTTGATCCACCTGGTTGCAGGAGTTTATCATTTATGGGAAGGATGAATCTGATTTCTTTCTGTTCAAGAACAAGGGGAAGAGATAGTGACAGGAGGCCACATTGAAGCAATGTTTTGGGGAGTGTGTGTGTGTCCCCTATTTTTCTTTTTGAATTTCATAGAGTTATTTTCCTGCAAAACCCTGACTATCTGGCCAGGTGGTATCAGGGAGGTGGTAGAGCTTGGCCAGGACACTTGGAATTCATTCATTTGCTCACTGACTCATTTTCCCATTCAGCCACTCTGGACAGGACCTGGAGTGGACTCTGGGCTACGGTGAACCATGCATGTATCGCCTGTCCTCTCAGAGCTGCATCCATGGGAAGTCAGACAGTTAAACAAGTAATGACAATCATCATGAGTGGGTGGCAGGGGACCCTGGTGGCCATTGGGTGACAGGAAGTGTACACATACTTTCTACAATTCTCTGACTTTTGTTTTCTCACCTGTTCAATGGGGAGTCACCATGGTTTGTGTCCCCTTGAGTTGCTAGGAGGATTTAAAGAGGGATTTTTGTGTGTTTGTTTGCAGGGTTTTTTTTGTTTGTGTGGGGTTTTTTTTTGTGGCAATGGAGTTGAACTCAGGACTTCATGCTTGCTAGGCAGGTGCTCTACCACTGGAGCCACTCTACCAGCTCTTCTTTCATTAGTTATTTTTTGGATAGGGTCTCATCTCATGTTTTTGCCTAGGGCTGGCCTTGGACCATGATCCTACATATGCCTCCCTAGTAGCTGGAATTATAGAGAAGCACCACCACACCTGACTCATTGATTGAAATGGTGTCTTACTGTTTGCCTGGGCTGGCCTTGAACCATGATCCTCCTGAGCTCTGCCTACTAAGTAGTTGAATTACAGGTCTGAGCCCAGCCTATTCAAGTGCCAAGCACTTAGAATAGTGCTCAGTATAGTGACCTGCTGGTTCACTTAATTTATGAAATCTCCCCATTTTTCCCATGAGTAAACTGAGACTCAGAGCACAGAGGTCATTGGACTTGAGTCCCAAAGGCATCTAGGAACTGAAGAAATTGGGCACCTTGGATTCTGACTTCTTCACCTCCGACTGGTGAAAAACTACTACAGAGCTCTCCAGCCACTGTTGGAAAGTCTGACCTCTTGGGGAGGAGGAAGAGGAGTGAAACTACACAAGTCAAGTTCAAAACCAGCTCTGTTCCCCCTTCTTCCCCGTAACTCTCTCAACTTTGAAAAACCAAAAGAGCTATTTTCCAATAATAGGCTTTCTTCTGTGATTTCTGGATTCAAGGTAGACAAGAAATAGGAGAGAGATGAATGGTTCAGAATCCTTAAACACGGTCTTTTGGCTTGTGGTTTGGGGTGGATTTAACAGCTGTGAGTGAGACCTCAGCCCCACGCCAGCCCTGAATCCTCTGTGCACTTTGGCAAAACCCCAAGTACAATTTATCTGAAAACCCAAAGAGTCCTTCTCTCCTACTGCCAACTGGGACCCAAGCAATGGAAATATGGAGAGTGCTGCTAATCCTCTGCCCATCCCACCATGGCTACTGTGCAAATAAACAAAATGATAAAAAACAAATGAGGAGCCCTTTTGATGCTTTCTGCTCACAGACACAACAAAATGACCACACCAAAAAAAAAACCAAACCCTACTCTCTGGAGATGGAGAACTCTAACTCCCAATTCTGAAATGCCAGACTGTATTTATATATATATATAGAGAGAGAGAGAGAGAGAGAGAGAGAGAGAAAGAGAGAGAGAGAGAGAGAGAGAGAGAGAGAGGATAGTTTAGCCTATCCTCTAAGTATCCCCAACTTACATCTCTATGGCAGAATATTGAATTTCTTACTACTAAAGCAACCTTTAAAAATGCTTGAGTTTCAAAAGAAAGGCAGAAATGAGTGAACTCAACCAGAGAAAGAAAATAAACAGCACAGAAAAAAAATGATAGGAAAGAAATATCCTCACCAGTCAGTCACTCTGGGTGAGAGGAGTCTTGGTGATTGCTTTATTAGTGATCAAGTTGATTAATTCCCCTTCTTAGCCCCCTTCCTATCCCAGAGGAAACCCCTACAGTGACACAATTGTCCCAACTCTAAAGCAAAGCCATGGTGGTCACTTTACCCAGGAAGTGGTTCAGGTCAGGAAGAACTTCCGGTTGAGCCTGGTTGAAATTCTGGTTGCATCCTCACGCTGAAGGACATATTGCGTGCTAACGACGTGAGTTATGTCACTAGTATTTTCCAGAATACATTCCACAGATCACAAATCCTGGGACACATTCCCTCGAAACGGGCAATATATTGAGGAATTTGGAAATGATGCAATAAGCCAGACTGCCTGCCGTCTCCCCCTCTGGAAGACACACCACACATCTTGCTGATGGAGGGAAGGCTCTGAGAAGTCCTGCATGAGAGCTTATTTTCTTTGTGGAGCCCAATATTTCACTTATTTATTTATTTTGATCACACACTTTTTTTTTTTTTTTCCTGGAACACCAATTACCTTTTCTGGAGACTGGAATTGGGGATAAGAACAATGAGAAGTAAACTTGTTAGAGTATACAGATGACCACAGTCCTCCTTTCACAGCATCTGTGCTCTGGATAATAGGAATTTCAACTCCTCCCATCAAGAATTTGAATCAGTTTCCCTATTTGAATGTAGGCTAGCCTTGTGGTTTGCTTTGGCCAACAGGATAGAGCAAAAGATGAATGGGAGTTGTGAGTCTAGGCTTCAAAAGCCTTGCACACTTGGATTTTCTCTTGGAACTCCACCACCACCACGAGAACAACCCCAAAGAAGGGTGCAAGACCATGCATGTGAAGGACTGGCAAGATGCAGCTGAGGTGCCCTGGATCTGCCCCTGCTCCTCCAGTCAACACCACAGCTGCCTGCAAAAGCACAAGGGAGTCCAGCCAACTTTATGGTAGGAATTGCTTTGAATTAGAATAAGTTATACTTTTTTTAAAAAAAATAAACATTCTGCATTTTTAGGACTTGACTATGCACAAGAAATATCTTGCAATTAAGAAGAAAAGATTCTGATACAACTGTGTTCGCCAACCAAGCCAAGACAGAAAAGTAAGTCTTAAAAACACGTGGACCAGTTGACTTACCTGTGCTTTGCCAAGGAGAGTAAAACCTGGTTCCTACTTTTGACTATGCACCAGGCTGCCTTCTCAACTCTCACCTAATCCAGTAGGCTCCTTGCTTCTTTCCAGTTTCTTAAAAGCAATCATCTCTCTCCCCAGATGGTGAATTTACTTGGTAGCTTCATGGAATGGGAGAAAGTAGCAAGAACAGATGAAGGACAAGGGCAGTGGGCTAGACTAGGGGCTGGGAGTGGGAGAGGAGACTTTCCAGGCACGAGGGAAGCAGGGGTGAGCCAGCCTGTTGCAGGAAGTGAGATCTGGAAGACAGTGTGTTAAAAGCAAAGGAACTTGAGACAGAACCACTGCCCATGAAGTCAATCCTGCACGCAGCCCTGCCATCTTATAAAAGGGTTTTTATTTGTCCTTTTTTTTTTGTGAGAGTCTTGGGAGGGAACCATTAAAGGAACAGACCCAGGGCAGATCTGGGGACATGTGTGTGCCTGTGTGCGTGCTTGTCTGGCCTCCCTCTAGCCCCCACCCCCACTTTTTACAAGGGCCCACTGGGTTGCAAGGTTAAAGCCAGAGGGGACCAATTGGTGGTTTGGGGCTTTTTTACAAAGTGCAAAGGATCAAAGTAATTAGCACAGGGCGAGAGAGCAGGCCTGCCAGAGAAAGAAGCCAGCCCCCAGCGCCTGCCTTCTGCACACGCTCCTCTGCTAATGCCTCCCGGCTGCCCCAGAAGCCACCTCCCTGGTCAAGGGCTGGGAAGCCTCAGGTCGCTCTATTCCCAGTCCCAGCATCTCTTCCTTCCCTCCCTCCTTTCCTTCCTGGATCCCTCCCTCCCTCCCTTCCTTCCTCCTCTCTCTCTCCCTCCGTCCCTGTCCCTTTCTTCTTTCCTTCCTCTCTCTCTTCCTCCTCCTTCCACCCTTCTTCCCTCCCTCCCTCCCTCCTTCCTTCCTTCCTTCCTTTCTTCTTCCTTCCTTCCTTCCTCTCTTCCTCCTTCCCTTCCTTTCTCCCCCTACACTTTCTTTCTGATTCTGCCCAGAACAATGTCTCAGTTTGGCACCAATGAAATTTGCTAGGAAGAATAATGATCCCCAAAGATGCCATGTACCTGTGACTTTGTGAGTATGTCAAATACATTGCCTTCCTTGGTAAAAAGGATTTTGCATTTTCAGGTCCCGGATTATCCAGGTGGGACCCATCTGATCACATATGTCCCTAAGATGGGAGAACCTGTTGGGCTACAGAGAACCAGAAAGCTGTCTGTGTGCGGATCAAATGACCTGGTGCTGGTCCCGGGAGGTCAGGGGCCATGTGCAAGAACCAGAGAGAGACCGCCTGGGGGTAAGAGTGGCCCCCAGATGACAACCAGCAAGGAAATGGAGACCTCAGTCATACAACAGTGTGGACCTGAATTCTGCCAACACCTGAGTGAACAAGAAAACAGTTTTCCCCAGGGCTTCTGGGAAGGAACAGACAAGATTCTGGCTTATAGATCTGTAATACGAGATGTTGTAAATGGCTAAGTTTGTGGTAATTAACACCCCCTCCATTACAAAGTCAGAGTAAGAGAGAGACCTTTAGCTCACAGTTTCAGGAAGGCTGTGACACCCAACTAAGATTACTATTATTGTAGGGTTTTGTGACTATTGTTTGTCGATTGTTACATTTCTATTGGTGGTAAGTGGTAATGGTTTTCAACTTATAGTAATTTCAGTTTTCTTCTTTTGAATATATTTATTTTGGTAAAGAAAAATAAATTACATTTAAGAATATTAGTAAATGATCACACAGATTTTATGAGTTGATAAGTGGTACTTAAATGTCTATAATTTGGGAATCGCTGGCCTAGAGTTTTCTGAAGGACCCTTGGGGTTCAGAAAACTCATGGAGTACTCTGCATATCATTTGCATACATTTTCATTCATTATACTGAGCCAGGCACACGAGGGCCAATGACAGGCAAGGCAATATGGCCCCTGTGGTCTCTCATTGGCTATGCTAAGAGATTGCTCATTTCTCAGCTGGTCAGTGGTGTGTAGTTGCCAACCAGGTAGCTTCAGAGCACAGAGGGTAACAGCTCTGACTTGGAATGGCCCTGTAACAATGGCATGGAGCAAATACCTCACTCTGAGCCTCAGTTTCCTCATCTGTAAGAAGGAGCCATAAGAGGGTGCTCCCTGCGATGGAGTGGATTAGGCAAGGTTCCCTTCATGAAGAGGACAGCAGTGAACCACGCAATCCCTGTGGTCTTCCTGGGGCCAGCCTCCAGCCTGCGTGCTGCTTGCTGGGTTGGATGATGTGCCTGCAGGCCTGGGCAGACAGTCTCCAGGCACGCCAGGCCTGGGCTGGTCTCTGTCACCCTGACATGCAGAGGAAAGCAGAGAGAAAGGAATCCCACAGAGTCCTGTAAGGCTGGGTGGCCTGGCCGGCCTGCAGACCCACTCCCTCTGCAGACACTCCGGCTTTATTCAAGAATGGGGCTGAAGGGAGGGGACGCCTGGGCTGGGAACAGAGCGACACGAGGCTTCCCAGCTCTGAACAGGGACGGCTGCTGAGGCAGGCAGGCAGAGGGCAAAGAGGACAAAGGAAGGACCTCTCTATTTCTGCTGCCTGGCTGCACTTGAAAATGTGGCTTTGGGGATCAGATAGACTTAGGTGGCTTCGGCCAGTTACCAGCTGTGTAGCTTTGGATAAGTGCACGCCCCTCTCTGATAAGGACCGGAGTTGACGTTTCTTAAACCTGGCCTCTTTTCCTAACACCTCACAAGCATTTAATAATTTAATCTTCATTGCAGATCTACCAGGGAGACTTGCTTATTATTCCCATTTTACACATACAAAATTGAGGCCCAGAGAAGTTACTCAACTTGCCAAAGCCACACAGTGAATGTATGACAGATCCAGGATTCAAACCAAAGCAATCTAGATCTAGATATACACTTTGCAATATTTGGCATACCAGATCTATGCATATATTATGTTCTTACTGTCTACCTTCTTTGCCCTGCCCCAAACCTCAACCATTAATATGCTCTTAATATACCTCCCCCCTTGCCTCCACCCCTCTGTTCAGGAGGCCTATTCCTTCCAGACCAAAATCTTGGACAAAAATCATAGGTCGAGTTTGTTTCTACTGTCATTTGTGACCCTATGAGACAGCCACAGCCCCTCTCTGACCTGCATTCCCTGACACAGTGGCAGGAGCAGCGGCCACTTAAGGGTAAACTTGCAGAAGTCCTTGGGAGTTTTTATTCCTGCTGGATTTACAGAATCTTCAGCTTAAAGGCAGACCTCACTCTGCTAGGCTCCTGGGCTGATATGTGGTCTTAAAAGAAATCCAGTGGACCCCAAGGAGGAGGCTATGGACAGGAGATGCAGGGCAGACAGCCAAAGGGGCTACTGTCCCCAGAGCTGGCTTTGCCCTCTGGGAGGGAACAGCCAGGCAGTGGCAGAGGCTTCAAGCCTAGCCCGAGATCACCTATGGGTTAATCAGCGTTGGAAGAGAGCACCAGGGGCATTTTCCTCCCTGTGCATCTGTCCCTTCCACCTGAGACTCCATCCTGGGGCTTCCCAGCCCCTCACTGTATAAGAAAAGCAATGGAACCAGATGCTGGTGGCTCACGCCTATAATCCTAGCTACTCAGGAGCCAGAGATCAGGATTGCAGCTCGAAGCCAGCCTGGGCAAACAGTTCATGAGAACCTGTGTCGAAAATAACCAATACACAAAAGGGCTGGAGGTGTGGCTCAAGTGATAGAGCGCCTGCCTATCAAGTGTGAAGCCCTGAGTTCAAACCCCAGTCCCACCAAAAAACAAGAAAAGTAGTGGATGAGGAGAGGCAACATGGGGGGGTGTGAAGGTTGAGTTGGGGGTAATTGGGCTGTATTTAGTCTCCAGCCTCCATTTTTCTCACCTGGAAAATGGGGATGCTCACACATAGCCCAGGGTTCCAGGAGATTCTGATGCTCTGTGATTTGGTTGGCTGGGTATCCTCCTCCCTCCCCTCCTTTGAGTCTGGTTTCCTGGAACCACCCAGGCTTTGCTCTGTGGCTTTTCTCAAGGCCTAGACTCCTCTCTTTCTCAGGATGTCTTAATGCTGTCCTCCATGGCTGGACTCTACCTGTGGGCACCCTGCTCCCCTCTCCTCCTTCCTCCCAGGGTCCTCAGAACGAGGGCATCTCCCCACATTTCCCATGTCCAGTCTTTGCCCACTCTGGGCCTTCCACCTGGAATGTTCCTCCTTCCTGGCTGGTGCCTGCCTCAATTCAAAGCTTTGCTAGGCCTTCTAGGCATTGATGAAAAATACCTTTTCTTTCGAGAAACTTCTCTTTCGTTCTGTCCTTCCCCTGCCTTCATAGCACCTGCTTGGGTACCAATGAATAATCACTAGGACCATGGACACCATCAGGTACTAAGTGCTCTGAGTGTTTATTATTAAATGGTGGCGTGGGTGTATGGCCACTTTGTCCCTGTGCTCTTGCAACTTCTCTGACTCTCTGATCTGGACTCCACCATAGGAATCTCTTTGGCCAATGGGACTTTGGCGAGCAGTAGGATAAGAGGTTGGAGAAGGCACTCAAGCATTTCCACACACTCTCTTAGACCCCTGAGACTGCCACAGAACATGCTGGGCCGGCTTGCTGGAGGACATAGTGGTTTTTATCTCCAGATCAGCCACAGTACAATGTGAAGGCAAGCCCATTTGCACTGACCAGAAGAACTGTACAGCACACCCAGGCAAGGGCAGCAGAAATACCCAGCTGACTTCAGGACTCAGGAGTGATAGCACAGTTAGGTCTTAGGACTGTTTGTTATGCAGCATTAGCTAGCTGATACAAACAGCACCACCTTTATTATTACTAAGTACTTTCTGTGTATCAGAAAACCCCATGAAACATCCGAATGATAAATATTGTATCATTTGGTCTTCACCTGAGTTAGGAGACCAGTCCCGTTATAAAGCTGTGACTAAATTGACTCAGTATTGGCTTTCCTGTGGCCTTCTCCTGGCTCTTCTGCTTTCCAGCTGTGATATCTTGGGCAAGTTTCTTTCATTATTTGTGTGAGTGTGTGTGACTCAGTTTCCAAAGCTATAAAAATAAAGATGACAACAGTTATGACAATTATTGGCTTGTTTTATCAGATTCATTTAACATTTGTAAATTGGAAGACTTACACGTAGTAATAAAATGTCAGCATACTGTTTTTTCTTTTTCTTCTGTTTCCTGGTTGCCTGGCAACCAGGAGTTTTCATACTTGACCCCTCCATATAGATGGAGGGTGCTTCCAGACCCAGCCATATTGAGCGACTCTGTGTGCCCCATACCATGTCTTGCCCAGAGACTGAAAAGCTGCTTTGATCCACTCAGTGAGAAATTAAACTTGGACTTGGTGTCCTCAGCAAAGCAAGAGACTGAGTGGACACACAGGGCGGGTATGATAGACCCACCTGGAAATAGCTAGAGTAGGGGGACCTTCAGTTAGACTCAGAAAGGACTTCCCGCAAGGCTGGAGAAACTGCAGATGTTCCTGTGTCCCTCAGACAAACATGTCCTGCCTTTCTCTAGCACTCACTGAGCGAGTTTATACATTCTCAAGTAGCCATAATTCTGTCTGGAGACAAGGGGGCGGTGGTAAGAGCAGTGACCTCCTCATGCCCCTGCCGCCCCAGAAATCCTTCTGAGGATCCAGGCAAATGCAGACAGCCCGCTCCCTTCTCCTGTTTTTCTGTGCAGCTGTCTCTGTATTTCAGAGTTCACGTCTCTGCCAGGGACTCTATTTTGGGATTTGTGGGAACCGGCTGGTTTCACAAATGGGAAGTTCTAGAAATCTCAGCAAGTTGTGCCCCTGGCCTCCTGGCCTACTCTGAGGGCAGGGGACAGTCACAGAGATTCCAGCAGGAGCAGGCTAGAGGGTGCCTTTTCCCATAGAGCCCCTCCATCTCGTGCCAAGTGGGCACCGATCCAGGCTGCTGCCCGGCCCTGCTGGCCAGGCTGGGCTGCTCAGGCCATTTCTCCACAAGTCCACAAGCTGGGCTTTGATGAAAGCTGACACCCAATCGCCACCACATCCCCAGTCTCTTCCGCATGGAGGGAAGTGGGAAGTGGCAAGAGAAAGGCCGGTGCTGACACGCTGGGCCTCTCGGGCCAAGGACTGAGGGCCATGGCTGGGTCTACAGGGAGGTGGGCAGTTTGCAATCAGGCACATGGGTTTGTGTCTGTGTGTCCATCTGGATCCTGAAGGTCCATGCTGGCACTGTGCACGGCTGTCCCCAGGACATGCTGGTGAAAGGGCCAACCCTGTGTTGTCATGGAGAGGATCGTGAGTGTGTTGATTTTACAGTGTGTGTGTGTGTTAGACTTATATATCTGTTTTCATCAATTCTGGAAGCCGTTATCTTTACACTCTTTTTTTTGTTTTTGGTTGTACTGAGGTTTGAACTCAGGACCTCGTGCTTGTTAAGGCAGGCGCTCTACCGCTTGAACCACTCCACCAGCCCTTCTGTGTGTGTGTGTGTGTGTGTGTGTGTGTGTGTGTGTGTGGTGTTTTTTGAGATAGATTCTCAAAAACTATTTGCCCAGGACTGACTTCAAACTTCAGTCCTCCTGATCTCTGCCTCTTGAGTAACTGAGATTACAGGAGTGAGATACTGTCTCCCGGCTATGTTTAACATTTGATTTCACCCAGTTTGCCTCAGTAAATTTCTTCATTGTTTAAAAGCAATGTGATTTCTTTCACAGAAAGCAACATATATGCCATATGAATTTATATAGAAACTGGAGATCAGAGATGTCATGCACATATATTTGATTAAATACTAACAAATACAAGAAAGAAAATATACTATAATTGCAAAGAACAGATGACAATGATACATAATTTATACAAATGCTGATATATGAACCCACTTCCCAGACATAACCATTGTTAATAGGTTTTACATTTTTTCTAGTCTTTTCCTGTTCGACAGATGTCCTAAAATGTAAACTCCATGAGAGCAAGAATGGTGTCAGTATTAGTCACCACTGAACACTTCATAGCAGACACTCATACAGAGGCACATACAGGCATGCATCCTGTGTGCACTCATTATTACATTTTACAATGTATTTTAGAAACCTTCCCCCTGACTACAAGTCAGTTCTCCAGGCTCCTATGCTCACTTTCTTTTGTGGGAAAACCATAGATAATTTAAACATCTTCCATTGTTGGAGTTTTACATCATTTATACTCATTGCAAACAAAACTGCAAAAAGCATTCTTTTAGCCCAAGATGAATGCAAATTTCTTTGTAGGAATGAAGAGAAGCGACCACCAGGTCAAAGGGTGATCATGTGTTGATAGCTTTTGTGTTTTCTGGGTTGTTCTGAGGATTGAGAGCCTGCTAGGGAAGTAGGTTACCACTTGAACCATGTCCTAGTTCTATTTGGTTTGGTTTATTTTTCAGATAGACTCTTGTTAACTTTGCCCCACCTGGTCTCGAACTTGACATCCTCCTGCCCCCATCTCCACTCGCGGAGTAGCTGGGATTATAGGTGTAGGCCACCATACCTGGAGTGCTGATGGTTTTTGATAACAATGCTTGGCACACAATAGGTACACAGTCAGTCATTGTTGATCACAAGAACTGATGGTTGGGACAGACACCTCCTGCTCTATCTACCTGCTCCTGGCCAACCAGATCTCAGCTGAAGTTGGGGGACTTGGGAAAGAAGGCAGAACTGGAAACATAACCCTCACCTCCCCACTCTAATTCTGTGCAGAGGACACTTAGCCTCTGGGAGTCATGCTCCTCCCCAGGCACCTGCCCTAGAGCTCTATCCTGCAGGAAGGACAGACCACCGAGCTCTAGGTGTGGCACCATGGCTCCCACCACCACCTATCCAAAGCCCTGATGTGTGACATTGATTTCTGGGGTGACGGAAAAGCTGGGACGATTCATATCCAGTTTCCCATCCATGATTCATTCATTGATCTCCACTGACACTAAAATATCCACTAGGGACAGCAGGACAGGAAGGACCTTGGCTAGGACAAGTGGGCGAGTGACTCATGGTTGAGACTCAGATTCTGGCCTGAGGATGAAAATTCCAGGAAGAAGATAGGGTGGCCCAGGGACATTCTGGAGCCTGAGAACCCCACTGGGCTCTGGACCAGAGGGAGGTGGTGTCGACCAGACCCAGACCTGAGAAGATAGCACCAAATGGAGCCACCTTCCGGGACCCCCTCCTGAAGTGTCCCTATCACTTAGGGTTATATCACACTACTGTTTCCCTTGTTTGTTATCAGGCATTATTTTACACACAGTAAAATTCCCCAGTTTTAATTGTCCCCTGCATGGACTGTGGTACTCGTCACCTCACCAGCACAATGGGAGAGAGAGATAGTCCTGTCATTATCCTGAAAGGCCTTCCTTTCCCTCACCCCCGGCCCAGGCAACTCCCAATCTTCTCTCTGTCCACACAAATTTGCTCTTTTCTAGAATTGCATAAAAACGAAACCACACAGTGCACAGTCTCTTGGGTTGGGCTTTTTCCACTTACCGTGGTGTTTTGGAGACGTGTTCATGCAGTTAGGGGTAGAGTTAGGCCATGGGTCTGCTCCGTGGAGTTGCTAAGTGGATTTCCACAGAAGGATACATACCATCGTTTACTCATTCACCCGCTGATGGCACAGAGAGGTGACAAATCTTTCCAAATCCACACAGCTCCCAGGCACAGGAGCTGAACATGGGACCAGCTCTGAATGCACAGTCCAAATGGGGTGGTATCAGGGAATCCGTCAGCCCCAGCTGTGGAGGTGATGGGGGACCTGATCCAGTCACTTTCCTCTACTGGCTTCGTGCTGGGGAAAAGGTTTTTCTGCTCTCCTCACTGGGCCAACAGCCTATCGTCTTCTACGTGAGGCTGGAGGGGCCAAGAGGGATCAGGTATCTTCCCCAGTGTCGAGCAGCCTGTGAGTGACAGAGTCAGAATCTGAACCCTGATCTCATTCTCCATTTGTGTTTCACACCCCACTTTCTGCCATGTGCCATCTGCTTCCAACAAAGGAATGATCCCTGCTGCATCCCTGGCCTTGCCACCCTAGCCCTCCCTGCTAACCTTTGGATGGACACGAGTCAGTTCTCAGAGTTCCTCACTGGAGGACAGAGGCCATCGGTAGCCGGGCAAATGACAGACGATGTGTCCTATCAGCCTCACCCGAACGCTTGGCCACGCCAGCCTCAAGCTCTGTTCTGTGCAGTGCGTCCACTCAGGGAAAGGACCATCACCACGTGCAAAGCTCACTTGCAGTGGTGGCACGATCTGCGACACGCTGATTGCCAGTTCCCAGGCAGCTCTGTGTCCTGAGGACGGACTTCCCAGGCAGTCCCATGCCACACCTTCCGTGTCTGTAAAAGCAGGCCATGGAAAGTTACACACAACACACACTCACAACACTCTCATACACTATACAACACTCGAACACGCTCACACAAAACACAGTCACGCACACAACACTCACACAAAACCTCTCACACTTGCACACACTCATGCAACACTCTCACGCTAACACACATTGCACACCCATGGATCCACGCCCCCCACTTTTCATACTACACCTATGTACACGTTTGCACTCTGAGACGCATTCCCACCCAACACGGCCACAGGCACACCCACATAGCAAACACACACGCCTACCTAGTGCACATAACAAACTCACGTCCCTATAGCGGAGCCTGGCATAAAAACACCAGACTTACGGTTTTGAGATATCCAAGCAATTGCACACTCACAGGTATACAAACTTACACACGTATCTTCCCATACACATGTGCACATTTGCATCCACACGTAGCAAAGCTCCCCACACAGCCACTTACACAGATAGACACGCAAACATGCTTACACATGCATTCGCTCATGGCCATGCTTGGACACACGTGCACCTTGCTCCTGTGCAGCCCTCTGTAGGAAAGCACACACGCACAGCTTGCACGGGAGCTATGCATAAAGCACACCCTGCAGCTCATGAATTCTGGAACCCAGAATTTGTCAACTTGGTTCTTCGGACTCAGAATTTTCTACACTTAACCTTCTCTTCCCCTCACGCTCCACAGTCCCTCCTGCAACCCTCACTTCCTGCTTGGAATATCCTAGTGAAATGGCTCCTTGTGACGCTTCAGTGAGGACACTCGATCGCTTTGGAGACACATGGGGACGGTGTGTCCCAGGGGTGCTGAGCCCCAGGAGGTTCACAGCAGCCTCCAACGCGATGGGTGAATGTTGTATTTATTTGCAGACAAGATCACACCTCCTCTAGGGAATTTTCCTCCTCCTGCCCAGAAATCCTCTCTCCTCTGTCCTCACACAGGGCATTATTTACACCTCTGCTTTAAGGCCAGCTCCTTGGCCTTGTTTGAAAGTTTTTCTGGACATTTGGAACTCCCAGAGGGCAAAAAACATGTCTAAATTACTTTGCTTTCCCCCACGGCTGAGCTGCTGATCCGTGGCACTTGTAGGTGTTCAATAAAATCAAATTGAAATAATTATTGTTTTGATGATGCAGAAAAATAAGCATAGATGATTGGCCAGATGGGATGTCAATCAACACGTGAGTGTGGCTGGCTAGACCTGCAGCTTGGGGTGAGGGGAAGCCTGGCAAACTACCGTATTTCACAGACTATAAGGGACCCCTGACTGTGGTGCTCCAATATATATCTCAGTAATGAACGAGAATCAGCGCTCTCAATTAACCTCAACTCACGCTTCCTTCCCTCGCCACAGAGAATTTTTATTTCACATACATTCGAAGAGCTAGTTTTCATTTACTGAGACAAAGTTGCTCTGGCTTTTAGCATACACGTCTCTGATACATAATTTAAAAGGGAAATAAAAATGAAATACATTTGGTTCAGAATTTCCTGAAATTTCTCCAATTCTGAGAGTGAGGTTTTTTCTGATCTCTCTTTAAATCAAAGTGATCAATGTTTGCGTTTTTCACAGGATTCTAGTCTCTATCAAGGACACAGATCGTGCAAACTATCATAAGAAAGTGCTTCCCTATTCTTTCCAGAATTTTCTCCTAAGGAAATACCCACTCTACAAGTGGTATCACTGGTACTTTTTTTAGGGGGTCTGCATTTACAAGGCAATACTCTAGTACTTGAGGCACACTTACAGTCCTTTTTGCTCTAGCATTTTGGAGATGGGGATCAGGCTGATCTGGGCTACGTGACCCTCCTATTTTAGGCTTTCTGCCTTTGCTGGGATGACAAGCGTGTGCCACCACACTCAACTTTTTTCCATTGAGATGGGGTCTTGCAAACTGTTTTGCCTGGGCTGACCTGGAACCATAATCCTCCTAACCTCAGCCTCCCAACTACCCAGGTTGACAGGCGTGTGAAAATGCATGCACCCAGCTATTGACTGAGATGGGGGTCTTGTGAACTTTTCCCCAGGCTGTCCTCAAACTGAAATCCTCCTGATCTCAGTCTCCCAAGTAGCTAGGATTACAGACAAGTCATCAGTGCCTGGCCTGTTGGTACTTTCTAGATCTTACCAAAAGGTGCTGAAGAAAGGTTTGCAGGCTACAACCAGGACAGGCCCTGGATCATAACTGCTCACTTTTCTGCAGGTTTCCCTCTAAGACAGGACGGGGATGTCTCACTTTGTGTTTTTGACACAGCACAGACTCTCAAGATAGAAAAATGTCCTGACAGAAAATAAGGGAGGTGATGGAGAGCCTTCGTCTCTCCCACTCTGGGTGGGGTCACCTCTTACCCACAAGGCTGTGACGGCCACAAGAACAAAGCTGACGTCAGACTCCTCTGGACCAGTGCCTGGCTCAGAAAAGAAGAAAAACAAGACGTTTTCCAGTGGTAAAACATCCAGATTGCTCTTAGCGTCAGGTCTGGGCTCCTCGCCTCTGGCAGCAGTGTGCGGTGCTGGGTGGGTCACTGCTTTGAAGTGTCTTTGCCTGTTGGAGGGAGGTAGAAATGGCCGCTTCGTAGGAGGGTCAGTTCTTTTGATTTCATTCTTTAACATGTTAGATGACTACTCTGTCGCCCACTGTGGACCAGGTGCTCCCGAGGTAGAGATGAGTAAAAAGAGCAACCAAGGCAGTGGGTCTCAACCCTCACTGCACGTGGCCAGGAGAGACCGAGTGGAATGCTGGCACGTGGGGTCCACTCCTTGGAGTATTCAGACATCAGTCCAGTTGGGACCCAGACTTCCACATTTTTTAAAAGGCTTCAATGATTTGCACTGCGTTCTGGGTCTGAGATCACGGGTGATCGGCCACTGCAGGCTAAGTACTTAATAAAAATGCACACTCTCATTGTGATCTGTCTGCTTTACCACTACTCATCACCCCATCCCTCAGCCCTTTGATTTTAAAAGCAAAAATCTTGTACCTGCAACTTATCAGTGGAAAAAGACTCAAAAAAACAGTCATGTTACTAAGCAGAGTTGGGATTTGAAGTCAAGCCTGTCTGGCTTTCTTCTCCTTTCCCCCTTTCCCAATGAAATACTGCAAGCCAATAAAATTAGAGAGAAAAATGTAAAGGTAGCATGTATTCAAATGCAGAGTTTTGAAGTCCATCATTTACTCATTCAACAAACATTCAATAAGTACTTTGTATGTGCAAGGCTCTGTTGTGGTTATTGGGGAGAAGTCTAGAACTAGCATTTTACCATATTTGCTTTAATAATGGTCTTTTCTTCAAAGAACTTCAGGTTACTAATGTAAAATAAGCTTGATGGGTAGATCCTCTTGCTCGAACTTCTCTCCTTCTCAGCTGGGGTGTAAACACCACCCTGATATCTGCAGCTATATTCCCACACGTGCTTTCACACTTTTATATTGAGTATATTCATGCACATTGCTCTGTGCAATTTCAGGCATTTTGTATGTGATGCCCTACTGTTAAACATTCGTCACCCACAGCTTTTGTCACTCAGTGGTCTGACCTCAAGCCACGCCTGTGGATGTATTTTGTCGTGCAGTATTCCATTATTCCAAACCATGAGCGCAGGCTGGATTATCTCCTTCATTACATGTGTCAAGGCTGTCCTCAACTTTGCTTTAATTTTAACAACCCCACAACGAACGGCGTTGTGTCTGTCCCTTGCGGCAGGCGCGGGAGTGTCTCTCACACCTGTCTATCTGGGTCACAGGATACTCACACTTTGGATTTACACGACAATTCTAAGCCGCTCTTCAAGTCAAGCTAGTCACCACTGCCTCACGCCTATAATCCTAGCTACTTGGGAGGCTGAGATCAGGAGGAGTGCAGTTCAAGGCCAGCCTGGGGAAAAAAAGTTTGCAAGACCCCATCTCAAGCAATAGCTGGGTGTGGTGGAGTTCACCTGTCATCTTAAGGTGGAAGGGAGGCTGAGATTGGGAGGATCATGGTTCTAGGCTGACCCGGGCCAAAATTGAGAGCTTATCTCTGATATAACCAGATCCAAAAAGGGCTGGAGGTGTGGCTCAAGCAGTACAACGCTTGCCTTGCCAACATGAAGCCCTGAGTTCAAACCCCGTTTCCAACCCTTGTGCTCCACCCCCCACAAATCAGATTGAAATCAACATTACCAGTGACAGAGTCTGAAACTGTCACTCAGCAATGCTATTTTATTCATTTTCTGCCTACCAGAGGGCTATAGAAAAAAATCGCTTCTTAGATTTGGCACCCCCTAGCCCAGTACTAATGACAAACATCTTCACTTATATCTTCTGGCCCTTTGGATTTCCTTCAGCTGTGAAATGCATGCTGTTATTTGTGTTTCATATTTTAAAAACTGGTTTATTTAGCATCAGAGCTGGGAAGTGAGCACCTCCCCAGCTGTGGAAAAGAAGTTCCTCTGACAAGAGAGTCCGTGATCGTGGACCTTCTTGCTCCCGGGGGCTCAGAAAGCAGTGTGTATTGACAGATTTCTGTCACTCATCTGATTAAAGGTACCACTTACTTCCAAATGCCTAGAACCAGGGCTAGGAGCCATTCATAAAACTCATCGAGCGATTGGCTTTCACGAAGTTTGCCTTAATGTTTTGCAAAGTATTGATCTGTTGGGGGGGAAACGATAAAAATTGACAACAGAATAAACTTTGAAAGACGGCTCTCGCTCAGCTGAACAGGGATCAATGCAGATCGACCCGGGCAGCATGGGGGGGAAGAGACCACCCCTCTCCATTAGCAGGTCCCCACTGGAACAGCAGAACTCTCTAGGTCTTTCCTGGCTGTGTTCAGGCCTCCAGGCCAGAAGCAGTGGTGTTTAGGGTGAGAATGCCAGGGAAGAGGGACTCCTGAGCCATTAGTTATCAGCACCCAAGAAATTTGATTTTCCCCCATGTGGTGGTAGCAGTGGGTGATGGAGCCAAGGAGGGGGAGGAAAGGAATGAGTGTTGAGTTCTGTCGCCATCCAGGTGTTTGGGCTGGGTGCTTTGCAAATACTATTAACTAGCTGATGACCTCACACAAGTGACTAAAGGTTTCTTCCACCTATTCCTGTATCCTGGTGACTGTTACAATACCAAACTGACAGGATGACCTTCAGTTTTCAAGGGGTTTAGCCTCAAGCCTTAGCATCCAAAGCAGAGCACGAACCTGGGAAATGTTTGCTACGACGTCAGTCAATGCCAAGTGCAACCCTGAGATTTGATTTGTTGGAGAAGTAGGGACTGACGCTCAGAGCGGTGAAGAGGTTTTCCTAAGGTCACACAGCTTGTAATGATGGAGTCTGTGACTCCTGAGCTGAACTATTTCCCTGAGAGCAGACTGTTCATTACCAGTCAGGGGCAAGGGAGAGGAGCCGGAAAAGCTTGGATGTGGATTGGAAATGGCCAGGTGGAGAGCGCGTGGTGGGGGAGTGGAGCCCTAAAGGCGCCCTGAATGCAGGGTGCAAGGCTCCTCCTCTTGGGATGCTGGTTCAGGACAAAGGAGGGTACAGAGAAGGATCTACCCTGGGTGATGCCAGCAGCCACCATGCTGGGTGACCGCCATGCTAAGACAGTGGCCCCACAGAATCACCTGGGACACCTGCAGACACTCCCGGGAAAGCTTTCTCCAGGACACCTGAGCCAGGATGGGGGGCTTGATTTGATCGATATAGAAGCATATATTAGGCACTTAGTGTTTTCACACCCCTTTCCCACCCTCCAGCTCTTTCATCTTTACACCATCTGAGCCTTCTTCTTCAGTGCCATTGACCACAGGTGACCCCAAGACTCAAAGAGCCCGAGCCCCACAGCTGGCTAGCCTGAAAGCCTGGATACGTGTGACCCCAGAAGCTGGAAGAACATCACAAGGCAGTGACTCCATTAAAAAATATCTCTGGGCCCCTGGCCAAGTGTGGCAATGAGTATCTTGCTCTTAAAATATGGGGTGGCTTGGAGAAGGCTGGGGAAAGCCGGGGCGCCAGCAGAGAACCTTCCTGGGTGCTAATTGATACCACGTGAACTGAAAAACCCTATGGTTAAGAGCTGCATTGATGATCGTCATGTCACAGACCAGAAAATTTATAGTGGCTTCCAGCCCGATGACTTCAAAGCAGGCACCACGTGAGCAGCAACCACGAGCCCTCGTGGCTCCTCTTTAATTATTTATTTCTTTCCTCTTTCCCTGGCACCCATGGAGTTTGCTTTCCCACTAATACCCTTGTTGGGGGGAGGTGGTTCCAAGGCAGGGAAAGAAGGTCCCCTCGGGCTAAGGGATGACTTACCCTCTCTGAGACGCGGGAGCTAAAAGTCGCTCCCAGCCCCATGCCATAAATAATTTCTCTCCTTCACCAGCCCACAAATCACTCCAGATTTGGGGAGTAAACAGTAATTGCTATGTTTTCCCTGCGGGTGTAGCTGAGGGTGTATGTATGTGCGTGTGTGTGTTTAATTTAATTTTTTTTTTTTTTTACCCCTTTTAACTTGTAAAAAGCACCTTGGGCTCCACCCTTTGCTTCTAAATGCTTCTTTGATGGGATTATGGCTCCCTGACTCTGGATTTGGGGCCTGGGGAAGAGATTGTAGCTTAATGGTTTCTGTGGGTGTAGGGGAGATGTGACACGGTCGCCTGATGAGTGGGGGATGGTTGTTAGTGTTTTCTGGGTGTGGGGGGGAGACACCATGGCCTCCTTCATGTCCTCTACTTCCCCATGGCCACTGGCCTGGCTCTGCCCTGCCTGTCTTCTCCCAAATGACCTCAGCAACTCTTTACACCTCTCCCCACATCCCCCCTTCCTCTAGTCCATCTTCCATGGAGCACCACCCTCCCCACCTCAGGTGACCTTCCTAAGTCTGAAGTGATCATCAGCAAATGCAAATCAGTATTTTTAGCCACTGCCTTCCACTCTCCCAAGGTCTTCCTGCTTAGTGTGGGGCCTGCCACAGACAGATCGGGGAGGTAAAGGACTGGCTGCAGGTGGTCGTAAGAATGGTTCATAGGATGCAGAAGTGAGGGAGAAGGAACTGGAAGCCATCAGTCAGGGCCTGGGCAGCAGGCAGTCTCTCCCACGGACTTCCGTGGGGATGAATGAACACCCTGAGTCACTTTGCTTGAGATTCAGAATCCAGAGTGACAATATCCACTAGCTCAACTTGGGTCGCCCTCTGACCTCCTGTCTTAAGACAGATCAGGCTTGAGTGACTGTCCTCCTGGGACCACACAACCTGGTTGTGGACAAAGACAGCTTCCAAGAGGGGAAGCCAGTGTCCCGAGACCAGGAAAGGGTACAGGATCTTAGGTTGGCCAAATCAGCCAATGCCTGTGGAGGGATGGCATCCGGCATTTTTAACAATAGTTATCGTGTGCTGGGCTGGGTTGCTGTGTACAGTTGTATAGGTTGTGTCCTGCCCAAGGCCACCTCACTAAGGAGGCACAGAGCCACTAAATCCCAATCCAAACTCAAACTTGCCAAGTTCCTGTCCCCACCCAGTGGAAGGGGGACCTTTCCTAATGGGCAAAAAGGCATTTGCGATAAATCATCAGTGTTAATCCTCTCAACAACCTTGAAAGGTGGGTGGGGTCCATTAAAGATGTGCCCAGATCCCCTGCCTCTCCTCCCCAGGGGGACGTAGTCACATTCCTGGGGAATGGGTCCTCCCCAGGACCCAGATTCTCTTAGCCAGTAGAAGGTGGGGGAAGTAAGTCCCTGGATATCCCAGGCTCCGTCATAAGAAACCCTACAACTGCTCTCTTGAATTGCTTAGAGCTCTGAGCTCCCCCATATGAAGTCCTGACACTATGCTCTACCCCATATGCTCAGTCCTAGGGCTCAGGCTTGGGGAACAGAGACACCACCTCTTCATGGAAAAGTGTCCTGTAATTTATGACCATCTTTGATCTAACAAATTGTCGGTTGTTGATTGAACACATTTGGCAAATATTTATTTGTTGAGCATCTACTGTATACCAGACACTAAGCTAAACGCACAGTGATGACTAAATAGAAAAGCATTCTGCTACCTGTAATCCCAGCTACTACGGAGGCAGAGGTCAGGAGGATTGGTGGTAAAGGCCAGCCTCTGCAAAAGTTGGTAGGACCCTCTCTCAATCACTAAGCCAGGCATAGTGGCACAGGCCTGTGATCCCAGCTACACAGGAGACAGTGGCTGCTGCTGGCCCTGGGAAAAGCATGAGACCCTATTTGAGCAATGACTAAAACAACAGGGCTGGGGAGTGACTCAAATAGTAGAGCACCTGCCTAGCAAGTGTGAAGCCCTGAGTTCAAATCCTAATACTGCTAAAAGAAAGGAAAAAAAAATCAAGGTTTTAGAAAGCTTGGATTCTGGAAGGCTGCATTGTAGCTTAAGGAATCCGTGGGCTGGAGAGAGAAACAGGGAATGGCTAGTCTGTCTTCAGCTTCCAACCAATGCTGAAGTTCTGTGGAACCATCTTGCTGCAGCAGGAGGGTTGACTGAGCCTTCTTCCCACCCTGGTCTCCATTCACTGGATATCCACACCCATGCTGAAGGCCCCCTCTGAGAATTTCTGCAATAGCAGGGGTGGATTTCCTCTCTTTTTTCCCCTCCAAGTCTGCACATTACAGGGCTTAGGTCATTGCCTAACCCTTGAGGCTGAGTCAGGTCCGCCACGAGCTCTGAAGGATCAAGGCCAAGGGGGAGCAAGCAGCCTGGGGTTGCACCATGATGACTCAGAGCCTTGGTGTCCGGGCTGGTGCTGAGCCGTGAGCTTCGGGGCTGGCCTGAGATGGCTACGTTGATGAGGCCACCTGACCAGCTGGGTCTGGGCAGCACCCAGGGATTTCACACGCCGTCCAGCCAGCCCGGATCCTGTTCTAGGACAACACCTGTGAGTGGAGGGCAAGGGCGTGAGTCACGGAGCTAATCTCAGAGTCTCCGCCTGGTGTGTGGAGCTCAGCAAACTCGGTGCAGATGGCAAAGTCAACAGTTTCACCAGGAGCAAAATGTTGAATCACCCTCGCTGCCGGCCCTGGAGCCAGGAGGGGAGGATTAAGGATGCTATTTTGAGAGCCGAAGTGCTCCCAAGGAAAATTTCCAACAGAGTTCTCTTGCTCTCTCTCTCTCTCTCTCTCCTTCTTTCTCAGCATTGGCAATTGAACCCAGATCCTCAAGCATGCTAGGCAAATGCTGTACTACTTGAGCCACCCACCCCAGTCCTTTCATCTTACTTCTTGTTTTTGAGACAGGGTCGTGCTCAGTTTGGCCTGGGCTGGCCTTGAACTTGTGATCCTCCTGACTTTGTCTCCAGAGTAGCTGAGATTGCAGGTATGTGCTCAGCTTCATCAGATTTCTCTACCACAGGACCTTTCAGGGCCATGGCTGTGCCAATACACACTTCAAGGCCCCAAAGGGATCTGGGTGAAGCTTTCCCAGCTCACTGTGGCTGTGTACCCCACTTTTGTACAGAAAAACGATAGCTTTTTAAGGAAAGGCTATCCGTGAATTTGCAGTTCGGAATAAACCTTTCACGTCACTGGCTGTATAGATTCACCAGGTTGCTGGTTACAGCCGGGTGTCACCATCCCAGAAGTGAAAATTGAGCAGGCCTTGCATCAGCGCCATGAATATTCACTCAACAAGCATCGCCAGTGGTTTTGAGATGAAAGATCTCTTACACCCAGTTTGGGAAATTCTGCAGTTGGGAGGCCTGTCAGTTTTACCCCTTGTTTTACAGATAGGGAAACTGAGCCACGGAGCCGTGACTTGTCACACAGTGTGTTT